>NW_028294930.1:0-134838 GCF_964341445.2 Mesoplodon mirus | reverse complement strand
ACACTCCTCTCTCCTTCCCCCTCCTCTTCCTTTTAGGGTTTGGAGTCTTAGGGGATCCTCTAGTTACATTAAACTGCAAACCCATATTGGTCTGGGAACGAGCCCCATTATAGACAAAGCAAGAATGTAATTCGTGGGGAGGTGTACGTGTTAGACAGGAATGCACAGATTAAGATGTGCGCCTGAATGACATGTGCTGAGACAAATCAAGACACTTGGACTCTGGTGCCCACATGGAACAAGAGATACAGAAGAGAGAAAGAACTGGCCGCGAGGAATGTAAACATGGGTATGCAAATACTGAGACCTAGAGCGAGATTCTAGGAGAAAATCCCAGACTTTGTTGAGCTGGAAACTGGAGCAGAATTTCTGTAAGTTCGTTCGAGAGACAAAAGCCCATTTAAAGGTGTGAAGAGGGTCACTTGGAAACACAAAAAGCATTCACATGCATACGTCCATGCTTAGATACACAGGCTGAATGACAAAAACCCCTCCATGCCTGATGAAGATTTTCCTGCCCGGTGAGACAGAGCAGGGCACGGAAGTGTGGGCCACACAACCACATTCGCACACTCATTCACTGGGAAATACTGTGTCTTCGGCTAGAGGGAAACTGAGGGCGACGGTGCCTAGCTAAGGGTGGATGGCCCTTGGTTACTAAGATTGCTTCTGGTTATAGTTTCTTCCCACCTAGAGTGGGGAAGAGAGTATGTCTTGAGCAGGTAGGAGGATTTCTGAAAGATTTTTGAGTTCTGGACCCTGAGAGGATGGATGGTGGAGGAAAAAGAGGAGTAGCTTTGCATTCTGGGTCGGAAGCAAGGGATGTTGCGCTCCTCTAAGCCCTGTTTGCTAAGGTGGCGCAGGGCCTAGTGAACTGAGAGAGACTGAACCGAAAGAAGTGCGAAGCTCGGCCTCTGGGCGGAATCAAGGGGAGGTATGCTTTCTTTCCCTTTTTTTTTCCCCCTTGAGGAGACCGTGCGGGGACGGCCAGCGTAGGGAGGATTAGCAGGCGCCTCTGTGACCCCAGACGCGCGCGTAAACTCGGCTTGGGTTTGGTTTGCCCGCGGCGTCGATTTGCCGCGGCCCCTCTTTGTCTGAGCCCAGCCGGGAATTCCAGCTTTTATTGGGAAGACCGCACTCGGGTGGAGCCCGCGCTGGGTCGGGCACGACAGCCGGGCCCACGGGGCTGGGCAGGAGGCTCGCCGGCCTCCGAGCCGCCCGAACCCCAGGACGGTCCTCGGGATGCCCAGCGGCCCCGGCAATGCCACCTCGGTGGTTTCCTCGAGGGCGGCGGGCCCGGCAGACCCAGCCCGGCGGGGCGTGGGGCCTCACGGGTCCCCTTGGGCCGCCGTACCGCCCCTCTCCCCCTGGCCCCACCGCTCCCCCCGCCAGCCCGAGGCCCAAAGGAGCTCTGAAGGCCCTTTGTTAAGCTCCAGGGTCACATCCGTGCCCCGGGGGCCGCGCAGGGGCGGGAGGACCTTCTCCTGGTCTGTTTGCAAGGCTGGCTGCGCTGCCGGGGCCTAGATGGTGGCGCTGGCTTGAGAAGCAGCCGGGGCAGGAGTGGAAGGTCTTCTCAGGCCACCCCCGTGGCAGCCAAGCCGCCTGTGCCCCGAGCACTTGGCCGTGGACGTCTCCCAACCTCCAGCCCGGCCCGACGGCTTTCGCTGGTTGCCCCCCATGTGTTCCTCCGGAAGGGATAGCTGACTTTCTGTTGGATGGGAATTAACCAACGAGCTCTTCCCCCCGCAACGTTTCTGTAAGAAGGTCCCCTTTCCCAGCGCAGGCTCATTTCCGCCGGCCCCTAGTTGAGGGTGTTGGAAATGTGGGGGGGGGGGCGTCCCCGCACTTTGTTATTTCTTAGAACCATGTCTCCCCGGCCAGCCATCGCCCCTCAGCACCCATGGGCTCCGGCGCCCCGTGATTAGACTAGCGGGGAAGTTCGCCAGGAGAAGATCCTGACAGCCTAAAATAGAATTTGATCTAAAAGACAGTTTCCAGTATAATCTCATTATGCATCACAGACTCCCGGTGTTATTTTGTGGAAGGCGGACAATGATCAATTTACATTGACCCGGGGCTGGGCGAGCTTTTAGATGGTAATTGCCATATTGATGTGCATGCAAAAAGGAGACCTGCTAAAATTAAAGACCGGAAGCTAAATGAAACTAAATTTCTTGTCTAGGTGCAAACCAGAGGAACTACTGGGGGGAAGAGGGTGAGTCAGGTCAGGGTGCCAGGGGCAAGAGCAGGTGAGAGGCCCAAGAGCTCCGGGAGGTCACAGATTTGGGAGCGATCTTTGCCCTGGTGATTTCAAAACGTGAGGAGGGGGCTTGTATAGGGTATGGGGACCCAGCAGGGAAAAGTTATAAACAGGCACTATTGCATTGAAGGCACTGGGATCTTTTAATGCTAGTAGTAACTGCGAGGGGGGAGGAGAGGTTTATAGGGTTATAGGGGTCTTCCTGCACCATTTCCGGCACCCCCCATTTCTATTGTTCTACCCGAGCGCTCATAACCGTGCCAAGGGCACCCACATTCTTGCATCTGAAGAGTTAAATTTTTTTTTAAAGACAGGCCTTAAACTTCCTCCGCACCCCCCTGCCCCCGCGTCTGGTCTTTCGAAGAGAGCGAGAGTAGGGGGCGGTTCTGCATGCCGCTGCGGGCAGGCCTGGACCTTTGGAGGCTGCGGGAGTTCCTCCCCGGACGCAGCAGCAGCCCCGGACTCGGCCGCACGACGATCGCTTTGGGAAGCGGCTCGCTCCAGGTGGCCCAGGGGACTCACGGTGCCCGGGGGCGGGGGTCACCTCCTTGGAGGTTGGAAGGGCCTGCACGGAGGGTGTGGAGGCGGGAAGGCGGGGGCTGGAAATCCTGTCCCAATCGGCGGTGATGGCCAAGGCCGGAAAGTTTAAAAAAGAGAGAAAGCCACTGGCTGCGAGCCAGGGGCTGCCGGGCCGCCGGGGCGTGTTTGGCTGACTAGAGGGGTGAGGACCCGGCTCCGCCATCGCCTCGGTCCCTCCCGCTGCGGAGGCCCTGGCCTGCCCCAGGCGCTCCTGGAGCCATTTCACACATCCGGAGCCTCGGCCACTGGAGGAGCCACCCGCCCGGGGCCGGGAAGGCGCAGGGGCGGCTGAGTGTCCGGCGCTCCTGCCCGTTCCCCTTCCCACCGAGCTGAGCTGGAGACGGCCCTCGGTCGTGGAGCCTGTGGCGTCTGTGGCATCGGGTGTGGATGGTTCCCGGAGCTTCTGAAAGCCCGGGGCAGAGCAGGAAATTGAAGATGGGGTGGGGAGGGGATGTTGAGCGCTGACCCTGCGCTGCTGGGATGAGAAGTTGGGGAGAGGAGAGATAACCCCAACCTCCGGCTTGTCTCGGGACTTGGCTTTTTGTGGGGACCCCCAGGAGTCCAGGAGGGTCCAGCATCTTGCAAGCCGCTTCCCCCTCAGTTGCCTCCCCAGCCCACTTTGGTCCCTGAGTTTTTCATTAAAGTCCTAGGAAAGGTAGATGTAGGCAGTCTTTCCAAAGGGCTTTTGCTCTGTCTAGATAATTTGATTTATTGCTTTATGTGGCAAGCCTTCTTCTAGTTCCAGGTGTCAGCACTTTTTATAGAGACCTAAGAGTAGCACCCACCTCCCACTGCCTGTTCTGGGCTCCTGGAGGAGGGGAAAGTGGAGCCTTGTTGGGAACCCCTGGCCTCACACCAGGGTGTTCCAGTGTAGGGAGATGGGTAGGATGTTGGCAGAAATTTCGAAAGACTTCACATGGACCAAGAGATTTCTGGGTGTAGGAGAAACTAGGGTGCGGGCTCCTTGTGGACCGAATTTCATACGTGTTAAGTGCTATCCTTTTACCCTGTATTGGAGTACAAGGGCTAAGGAAGGCTTCCGAACTTCTTGGGGATTCTGGATGGCACAATTTGACCAATAATTGGCTCCTCTCCTCAACTCCAGGACTGAGTTTGACCGTGGCCCATTTTTACTAGCTGTGTGACCTTGGGGGCAGGTTATTTATGGCCTCTGAGCCTCAGTAAGTTTCTTCATTTGTAAGACTGGGAATAATTTTCCACCTTTAGGATCAAAGAATACTTGGCACATAGTAGGCCCGGAGGATTAGTAATTGCTTTGAATGACTGGTCAGATTCCTATAGGTTGCTTCTCCGTTCCCTGCTGCCCCTGAGATGCCAGCCGCCCCCCCCCCCAACCAAGACCTGCGTAGGCCAGTGTCTGGGGACCAAACTTCAGGTTAAGCTCCCCTCCAAGGGTATTCCTGAGGCTATTCCTCCAGGTCTGCCTCCGTGGGTTCCTCTTTCCCTTTGTTACAGTTCTTTGCATTCTGGGCTTTAAAGGAATCCATATGAAAAGGCTGGGATTTTTTTTTTCTCCCCCTAAGTGGGATCATTTATATGGTTAGGAATTGATTCCAGTACCGGTATCTAGGTGCTCTTTGGCAAGTTCTCCCGTCATTCTTTTGGGGAGAGGGAACAGCAACGGCTGGAGGGGAGAGACCTGGTGGGAAGAGGTGAAAGGGTCTGGCCCACTGCAGGGGCCAGAGGTGCTGTGGTTTGTCTGATAGGGATTAAGTCTGGATGTTATGAGGTCTCAGTGTGGTTTTCAATAAAAGTCTGTCAGGGATTGCTTCTTTTCTATCGATATGTATTTAAAAAAATTACTAGCATGAGAAGAAAACCAGACCTGTATGGATCCAGGCCGGTAGTAAGCTACTGTGATCAGGTTTCCTACTAGACTCCCAGAGGGGAAGTCAGCGTTTGATTGAAGCTACACTTGGTTCTTGACTCTCTGGGGATGCCTGCTCTGAAACAGGAGCGCTGCCTTTCTCTCCTCCCCGCCCCCACCCTCCTTTTCCCTTCTTCCCCTAAAAGACTTTGTGCTGAAAGAGCTTCAGTAGGCATGAGTCCCTGGTACCTCTCTAAAGAATGCCTTTCAGCCTTTGCTGACATTGTTTTGTGAACAGTGGGTTTTACCAGGCCAGCAGTTTTCCCCCATCTTAGCTCACTATTTTAGAAGTTCGAGTATGCCCAGGATGCGCCCAACTGCAGTGCTTTCCAGTGTGTGTAGCCAGGGCCTTGCCTGTAATCTGAAGACACCTTAACCTTTGCCCTAGGTGCCCCCCCCGGGGGTGGGGGTGGTGAAGGTGGGGAGAGCAAGGACAGGGGATCGTTGTTGAGTGTCTGTTTGTTTTCTCCAGCCACAGAGGCAGAAGGGTGGAGTGGGGCGAGGCCGAGAGTACGTTCCAGCCTTGGGTCTGATTTAAAACTTGGTTTAATTGGAGAAACTCTTAGGCATTTAACAGTTCTGTACAAATGCAAACTTGAAATAGCTCTAGGCCTACGTCAATTAGGAAAGAATAAATGAAGTACAGAGATGTCCAAACTATGTAAATCCTAGAGTTGTCTGCCCTCCCATAAACACATGACAAGTGCCAAGGCATTTCCAGTCAAAACACCCATGGAACCAGCAGCCTCCATCCTTTGTATTTATTATTTTATTAACAGCATTTTACACAGCATTTAACAAGCACAGCCTGCCTGCTTTCCACCACGGCTCTCAGCAGACTGAGGGGTGGAAAACAGATGGGGGTGGCGAGGAGTGGTCTCTAGAAGAGACTTCTAAGCTGGAGAGATCTCTTCAGATGGGCAAGGAAAAGGAACATTTGGGGTTCCTTTCTCCTGGCCCCAAAGAGAAGACAAAAGTAATGCTTTGGAGGAAGAAATCCCCTCTCCCTTCTCCGGAGGAAAGTTGTGCAGATGTGGTCTGTCTAGTCTCCACTTGGATTCCAGAAGGTGTGAAGCAGGGTCTGCTTTCCCAACACTCTGCCCATCAGTTATTGGTGCTTTTCAAAGAATAAGTGTATGTCTGCTATCAGTATTCTATATCCTGGTGGAAAGTTTATAACGAAAACTAATGCCTTTCTTAAGTCATAAAATGAGCCTTGTATGATTATTTAATTAAAATCTATTTAAGGACCGATTAGGCATGTAATTTGCGCTAATAATGACGATTATGGAAATGTTCGACTTAACCAAAAATCATAAAAGGAGACATTTTGGTCAGTGGGGCGACCAGGAAGGATTCAGGGAGTTGGACGGTTTTCCGAAACACACGAGGCTTTGGGCTGCAGAAAGTGCCGGGCTGCCTAGCCTCTGGGACCACGGTAGAGAGGGCTGCAGGACCCCAGGCCTGGCCGGGGCAGGCCGACCCACACTTTGCTGAGCAGAGAAACCGACCCTGGGAGTCTGAACAACCTTTATTCCCAGCTGAGGAAATGGGGGAGGGGGCCTGGGAGGAGGAAACTCTGGGAGAGCTGATGAACCGCACAGAACTCTGCGCGAAATGGCTGTGTTGTCTTGCTTTAACAATCAGCAGCGACACACGCATTGCTGCCTCGGCTAGCCTTGGCTGGAGCCTGGAGGGGTGGGGGGAGGGCGGTCTCTTGTTCCGGAGAAACCTGCCAGCTGCTGGGCTTGGTGCGAAGGCAGACACAATGCTGCTGTTGTTGGTTTGATCTCTAACTGGATTGTTAGTCTGGCCTTAACTGTGTGGTAAGGGGGGAGTGTGAAGGCTGTTTACAGCGAGTGCAAATAATGTGACAGCTGTTGGCGCACGAGCAGCGCTGTGCCTCCTCGGCGCTCACACAGAGCGCGCACTGTGCAGGCCCGCGGAGAGCTGCAGAGGTGGCCGCCCCTTGCTGGCCCGGGAGCCCTCGGATGCGCTGCGAGAGAGCCCTCGGCGGCGGCACCCGCCCCCCGCGACACGCATCTTTCTGGCTCCTGGGATCGTGGTGGACGTGCGCGCTGGTTGGTGTGTTGTGGTTTAGGGAACTTGTTAGGCAGAGGTGGCAGGAGAAGGCCTGCGGGGTCATGAGTGTCAACTGTCTGGAGGGGTTTGGCCGGGATCTGTTGACCTGGGGCCTCAGTGGCTTGTGACCGGGTTGTTAAGATTTGGGAAAATAACTTTCCGCCCTAAAGCAAGCCTGTTGGAAAGAATGTATTATTAACTGAAGGCTTTCTGGAAATTGCAGAGGCTCTGAAGGCCGTTGTTCTTCCTCTGAAATGGCCCTGTTATTCAGACAAGTTCAAGAGACGGGCGGCCGCTGTGTTCTATGCCCTCGGCCCTGTTTCCTGGATTGGAAACACAAGTGGGTAGGTTCAGGACCCGAAGGGGGGGTGAATGGGGGTGGGGAGGGGTGCAAGTCGGCTTTTGATCACCCGCCTCCCTTTGCCTTCCCGGTTTTTAAGAGCGCGCTTGCCTTTCAGCTGCAGGACCAACGGTGCTGTCTTGAGGTCTGCCCACAGCGCCACCCACTCTGTGACTTAATCAACTAAATGCCCAGAGCCCGGCCTTCTCTGAGTTCCTGGTCCTCTGCCAGGCACTGCGGGGAGGCGCCAGGGTGGGAGGGAGAACAGTTGGTGGGTGGCAGCAATACCCCGCTGGGCCGGTCCAAGCTGGCGGGCTCAGGATGGTCCTCAGGTTGGTCCAGAAGATGGGCCTGCCCCTGGGCTGTCCTGGGGCAAGCTGGGTGTAAACACCACTCCCCCCAACCTCAAGGTTGAAGGCTTCCGCAGCCCTGGCCCCCGGGCTTTGGAGGATCATTTAGAGCTGACTTAACTCTATATCGTGCCCTTCTGTGTGACTTCGGCCCCTGAGTGTACAGCTTGCAGGATATCTGCAAATTATGGGTCCACCTCCGCCCCACCCTGCCCCCAGATCTACTCTCTGAGTTATAATGTGGACTTCTACATCTAGTTGGGTTCCCTAGAGGGGAGCTGGGAGATGCTTCTGGAATGATACATGAACTTCGGTGCCAGTTCTATAAACTGGTCTCTTTTTATGACGTGTGCCATTTTCTGTAGGAATGTTGCTTGCAAAACGAGTTTCGCCTTGGAGGAAAGGCGGAAAGATAGACAAGCCTGCAACGCCAAAGCGCTGGCAGTCTTTCCCTCCTTCCAGCTCTCTTAAAGCAGCCGGGCTGCATTTCCAGGATTAGACTCGTGCTTGTGAAGAGGGACTCTGGTTGGCTTTTTTTTCCCCCGAAGCAAATGCAAATCAGAGAAAAATAATTTTCTTTCAACGATATGCAACGTATTAGTCACTTGTTATCGTGCTCCGAGGCAGGCCTCATTTGCGCGTCTGCCAGCTCGCTCACATCTGCTCGGCGCTGTTTGGGGCATTTTAACCTTGGTGGTGTCGTGTCTGGTCCCACGGATCAAGGAGGAGTAATTAAGCTCTGAACAGCTAGAAGAATTCACGGGCCCCCACGTCTACCGCAGTTTTCCCACAGCTTTGTTTGGGGTGTTCCGGGTTCCAAGATGAACAGACGTGGGGTTCCTATTGTTCCTCGTAAAGAAAGTGGGAGCCCCTGTCCTCCTCTGACCCTCATCCCCAGCCTTCCCAGGACTCCCAGGCTGCACACAATCAGCAGGGAAGCCGGGTGCAGATCACAGGACCCTGTGTTTTATGCATCTTTTATTCGTAAAAAGTTCCTTTGTGCTTCCTGTGTGTACTAATGATAGCTGTCGTTAATAGCTTTCTGGTATAGCTTGTTCCTTGTGGGGGGAGGAGTTTGCAGTGAGTTCACTTTATTTCTACAAAGCCCTGATGGAGGCTGCAGTGCAGTGACACCCCCTCTAGAGTCGTGGTCTATGGATCGTTTATTCTGGATTTGTTTCCAGGTTGTGTAGACTCCAAGTGGGATCCCAGCCTGTAGGGACCAGACCCGGGGGGGTGTGGAGGGTGGGTGGGCGGGGAGGAGTGGAGTCAGGTCGATTAATTGCATTCAACCTCGGTTTCCTGTCCTGGGCTGCTGCCTCCTGTTGAGGGACACCAGCTTCCAAATGGGGCCCCCTCTTGCATACACGCGTGGTTGTGTGTGGCACAACCGTGAAAGAAAGTGAAAGGAACAAAAAGCCGAGGCCTGGCGTGGGGGGGGGCGGGTTGGCGGGGGGAAGGGGAAGTGTCTGAGGTTGGTCCAAGAGCTGACGGGGGGCCACGGCTCTGCTTTTGGGAAAGGGGGTGTGTGGCGGGCAGCCCCGGTTTGGCAGCGGCTCTCCCGGTCGATCCTTGCTGGTGCCCCCCTCCCCAAGCCCCCGAGCCCCCTTTTACAGTTGGCTACACCTGGCTTGCATCTTTGAATCGGGGAAGGTGGGGGAGGCGTCCACGGAGAGAACACTCCAGACTGGCCGAAGGGAGCGCAGGACGATGGGCCGGAGCGGTCTCCAGTCAGTGCCCACTCCCCTGGGGCGCGCCGCCGCACATCCTGGGTTCTCCGTGCGCCCACCCAAAGTTGCTTTTTGTCAGAGATTCAGCGGCAGGCGCCTGGGAAGGGGGATCCCAGAGGAGCGCGCGGGCGGGGTGAGCTGGGGTCGGGGGCTGGCCGAGAGAGCCGGTGGTCCTGGAAGGTCGGGCGGGGGGTGCGTGTGCGGGACCGGCCCCGCGCGGGGACCTGGCGGAGGAGGGGCGAGGAGCCTGCGGCAGCGCGGGTGTGTGTGGTGGGAGAGAAAATCCCTTTGATGCCGACCGATCCGTGCTCAGGGCTGAGGCGGGGGAGGGGGCGCCCTTCCCCCACTCGCCGCCGCCGCTGCAGGCCAAGTTCACTCCCGACTGACCCGAGTGGCTCGCGGCGCTATCCTGGCGCCCTGGGAGGAGGCAGGGAAGGTTCTGGTTGCTCAAAAGGTCAGGGCCAGCCACGTGAGTTTCCCGTCCCCCACCCCGTCACACCCGCACTCCTGCTCCGCAGCTCTGTTACTAATGCAAAACTTGGGTCGTGAGTGGGGACGCCTCTGGAGGCGGCGACAGCCATGACTTGGAGTGTGCCAAGAGACAGAGCCTGGGCAGGCTGGATCACTCCTCCCACCCTCCACTCCCCCCCAGCACCCATGCCCGGCTGCAGGACCCAGTCAGGCGACCTCCTTCAGCCACACCCCAGGAAGCCTGCGACCCTCCCCCCGACCTGGGTGCATCCTTGGGGTTCCCTTCTCCCCACTGCTACGCATACTGGGGAAAACATCCCAGGAGGACTTGCCCCAACGCTGCACACCCTGGACTGCTTTTTCTCATCTCCCACCTCCTCGCGGCCCCCAGTGCTAAAATAGGAACTTCTTCATCCCTCCCTTCCTTGACGCCAGTAGAGAAGTGCCTGTGTGTGACTCAGTCTGCGCTTGGAGCAGTCCCAGGAAGGGCTCCCGCGCCATGAGCTTTGGGCTTCCATGAAAGCCACACACTCTGCAGAAGGTCACCCCTCCCTGGCCCCCTCTGTGTCCCTGCCTCAGCCTTCCCTCTGCCGCAAGGAAACTATGTAGCCATTCTGGGGTTTGTTTGTTACGTAGAATGTTTAGTGGAGTCAGATGCTGTTTAATGGGTTAGATGTGGCCTGCACCAGCTATTGCCAGGCAGAACTCAAGTCCATAGTGCAGTTTAATCCTCTGGAAAACACGGTGCCAAAGATTTACAGATGAGGGGGTCAAAGTTGAAGAGGTCCGGCCACCTGCCCAGAGACACGCCATGGATGAGAGTGGGAGCTGGGAGGCTGTGGTGACTGCGCGCGCGCGCGTGTCCTCCACAGAGAACCAGCCATGCCCGTGCAGTGAGAGACACCCCTTCCCCGAAGAGGTCCCCAGCCTACGGAGGACCGTGGCACATGGCATGCTGGCTGGGAGCCCTGCCGTCTGCCCGGCCTTCTGAGCCGGAAGCTCCCCAAAACCCGTCCAGGTCTTCTTGGTCACTAACTGGATAAGTGCCTGATGCGGCATGGGGTGCCTAGAGAGTGAGGCCCTAGGAAGGGGCACCGTTAGTATTGGAGTGGAGTTGGGATGGTTTGGTGGCGCTGCTTCCCATTCCGTCGCTGTCACTTGACAAGCGTGCTGTGCAGACTTGAACCAATCCATCAGCGCCTCAAGGGCGGAGGCAGTGGAAAGTGGCCCGGTGCCAGGAGGAGCTGGGGTGGAGAGAAAGGAGAGGTGGCAGGAGTGGCCTGGTGCTGCCTTCCTCCCTGCGCTCACGCCAGCCTCTCACTGCCACTGCTCCTTCCTTTGCAATCTGTTTGTTGCCTGCCAAGGGGAGTCGCCTTTAAAGAAAAAAAACAAAACAAACGTTCTCTCCTTCTCCTCATTCCATAATGGTGTCTTCATAGCAGGAATCGGCAGAACGGTGGTGGGTACAGCTGGGGACCCGTGTGCCCCCTCGTGTCTTTTCACAGAGGGCCAAGGTGCCCTCACTCAGGGATGCCGAGGTTGGGGGGACAGCTCCTAATCTTGGTCCCTCTGACCTCTTTCTGCCAATCAGGCTCTTCTCCCCAGCGTCCAGGCCAAGCTCGGATGCTAATCATAACTCTTGGTTCCCGGACCAGATGACTGCCCAAGTCTGTCGAGGGAGACTCAAGCTCTCCTGTGCTTGGCCCTAGGGCCAGACCGAAAGCCGGAGACCACGCGGCGAGTCTGCGTTTTGCAAGCCGGGTCTCTCCCAGAACTGGGTGTTCAGCGGGCAGCCACCACAATTCCTGGTCTGTTCTTCAGAAACCAGACCCTCCTCCGTCTCCCCGGCTGACCCCTTCTCTTGGCCACCTTCCCTCTTCATCCCTATCCCACATCCTTGCCCCCTTCTCTCCACTGCTGGAAAAAAGGGTTAAAACCCAGAGCCAAGGTGTAGCTTAGCAGCTCCCACTGGAAACAGGTTGGTGCTTGTAAAGTGCTTTTCATGACTGACTTCACACATCTTGGCACTTCCAGAAGCATCACCCACCTGTGGAAGAAAAGGGGGGGGTCGTTGAGAAATAAGGGCAGATGAGCCTCTTATATACAGCAGCAAAGCGCCTGCTCTGTCTGTCATCTAAATCACGTCATTTGCCCCCTGCAGCATGACCCACAGCCAAGGGTGAGGGAAGTCACTTTTGAAGAACTTTTCCTTGGAGGTTAAAAAAAAAAAGAAGAAAGTAAGAAAGACCCCCAACTATTTCAATAGCCGCTTTTAGAAGAGGAATGGGGTGAGTGTGGCGGTGTCTCTGACCCTATCTCTGTGTCCCTTGTGCCCAAGATCCCCTTAGTTAGTTCTACATCCCAGAGAGATGGGGGGTGGGCCCGTTTCTCAGTGATGGTGGGGTGTACGCAGTACGGCCTTTGCCCAGGATGAGGGTGTTCCTGCCCAGGATTTGGGCTGTCGCTCTGGAGAAGGGCCTCACGCCAGGCAGGGCCCCCGGCTCCTTGGCCCTTTCCGCTCAGGTCCATCTTTGGCCTGGAACCTGAAGAGTTAACAGTCTTTAGCTCGTTGCAATGAAATTATGGCTGGCAGTGGCGCCGCTGTTTGTTCAACAGACCTCCAGTTTTAAACAGTTCACAAAAAGTTCATGGGGCAGCTAAAGATTATAAGTGTGTGTGTGGGTGTGTGTGTGTGTGTGTGGGTGTGGGTGTGTGTGTGTAGTCAGCAGGATCCAGTACTGAGCCTTGCCCCTCCTCCTCTTGTTTCTTCACGGCCAGCCCCCCGCCCCGCCCCCACTCCCGTGACACTGGACCACGCTCGGGGCCTCAACCCTCCATCTGACCCTGTGCACGTAAGAACACTTCATCCTGACACTGGGTGTTATTTCTCTGTGCGGCGTTAATATTGAAAACCCCACCAGACAAGACCTGGAAGGGCGGGGAGAGGCTTTGAAAGCACCCCGTGGTCCCAGGTGTCTCTAAACTGCATTCCCCTGTCATGCTAAGTCCAGGCCGCCCTTTCTAAAGAAAAGCCCTTTCAAGGGAAGGGGGCTGCTGGCCCTTTTTGAGGGGAGGGGAGAGGGCTCAGTAGGATGATTGTGGCAGCGGCCTTTCTGTTTCCTCAGTCAGGTGCTCAGAGGTCCTTGTCCCAAGGTGACAACTAAAGGAGACATGTAAGAGGCAGCTTGTGTAAGTTTTGAAGACTGGAGCACCAGAAGATTGGGGCTTCGAGGGCACACATGCTTCGTCCCTCATCCTTTTCTTGAGGGTTTGGTGGAGTGACCCTTTGGCTTCTGGTATAATGTCCAAATTTCATCATGACACCCAGCCAGGGGGTGGCATGGTGTGGTCCTCCCGCTGCAGCCGCGGCCAGGACACTTGCACCGAGGAATGTTGCTCCTCCACCTTGTAGATGAGGCTTCCCTGGACATCTTCCTTTTGGTCTTCCTTTTGTTAGAAGGGGCTGCAGGGGTTAGGGAGGGGACACTTTGTTGACGTGCCTTCTGGTCGGCCCTGCACTAGTGGTGGCCTGCCCCCACCTTGATTTGTATGTTCGAAACACGGAAGAACAGCCCGTGAGCCCCCCACAGGACCTTCCTTGATGCCCAAGTCCATCTGAGTCCACCTTTTCGGGGCACTGTGGCCAGCCACTGGAAATGCCCCAGTCTGTCTGAAGAAAGGGACGCTTCCTAAAGAAATAGCTTCTCTAGAATCCCACCAGGCCGGACACAACTGGGAGATCCCTGCCTCTCCTCCAGCTTCATCGTTGAGCTCTAACTCCGCGCCGTGTGTCTGCGGCGTGGGGCTCTTGATGAACAGACGGTGTTCTCTTCTGTATAGGGGCCGACGGGGGATGCTGGTGGACAAAAGCCTGTGTTAGGACAAAGAAATGCAGAGGGATAGCCTGGCTGGCTTTGGGATTCATAACATATCTTTGGGCTCATAACATATCTAACAAGATATAGCAATCTTTTTTGATTTTTTTGAAGTTTAAACAAATAGTGTACTCTGCATGAATTTTGTCTTTGAAATGAATCATTCTACTGTGGGATTTATGATGCTATAGAACTAGTTTACGAAGAAAGTGTAGTAGGCTTCACATATCTCCATATCTTATATTGATGGCATTTAAATTCTAATACCAAACTGTTATTGTTTCATAAACTAGGAGAAAATTGCGCTGATAACAAGCAGGAGAAGCTGGCAGAACCAATAGATTTTCTACTCTTTCTTTCTATTGTTTGTAAGCCTAGTTACCCTAGTTGACCAGTTAATGACAACACAAAATGAAATTTTCCTGGCTGCTAATTAATTAGCTCTAATTTCACTAGTTTTGTTACTGGTAAGGCTTCCACTAATTCTATGTGTGAATGTCTTCTTACCCTACTCATCCTATTTTCCTCTCTGAGCTTCCTCATATGTAGAGAACCCATTTGATTGACTTAAGAGTCAGAAGAGACTTACAATCAGAGAAAAAGCAAAAAAGAACGACTATAATGCCAACTAGTATAACTATTAATTAGAACTTATGTTTTGAGGATTTTCAGACAGAAGAGGGGTAGAAATGATAATAGTTTAGTTTTAGGAAGGCTGTAGTACACAAATAGAACCCCAAATCACACCACAGATAATTTTCCAGGAATTTAATATATCTGATATACACTCAATTTGTGCCCATGAATGGTGAGCAACTGGAAGTAAAGGAGAATCACAGAGTTACATTTCCGGACAAATCAGGTTATCAGAATGATGCAATAATGACAGTTTACCTCAGTCACTTCTTAGGCTTTCTTATTTACTATGCTAAATGTTAAATGAGATTGCTGAGTAAAAGCATTACAATGACTTCAGCATTGTGGGACATGAAACACAGTGAGAACTCAGAGCAGGGAAGGAAATAAGTCAGGTAAGCAGGAAAAATAATTGAAAGAGCTGAAAGATGTATTACTTGGCTGTCAGGTGTTAGGAGAGTTTATTTGTGCTTTTTCTTAATCTTCATAACGCTCTTGTCAGAATGGTAGTAACATACCCATGTTTTTAGATGAGCGACCTTTAACTGTAGGTTGCACTTGATTGTCTGCCAGGTTTTCAAGTCTGTGATGGGGACAGTAATGTCAGAAATTTCAATCCCAGTCAAATCAAGAGCTGGTAGAAACACCATTAAGGAAGTGCATAGTTTTGACCCAAATTTAACCACATTAAAATGTTGTCCTTTCTTCTCCAGGATGATAGTCTGTATTTCAAGAAGAATTCTAATTCTTGCCCCATAACAATTTCTCTGAGTTCTTTGTGCCAACTAAAGCCTTTGATTGATTTTCGTATTAGCAAAGCCCTGGAATTCTATGCAAAATGCTATGAATAGTTATCTACCTATCTAATTATTTTTAGCAAAAGGATGCAGAGCCGTTATCAGATTCTCAAAACTCAATCAGATTATCTAAGAGTTTACATTAAATGAGGTAATGAATGCCCTTTCTGGATCCAAACATTATAATATTTTTAATCCTTACCGTGGTCCCTGAAATGTCTATTATCTCTAATTATCAGTAAGGGAACTGAGGCGTCGTAAAGTCTTAAGTAAGTGAGAGGTCTGGAATTCAAATCCAGGTCAGTTTCAGTCTTGAACACCACTAATTCTATAGCCTACACTGCATTCTATACTCTTAACTGTAGATAATCAATAAATGTTCATTTATTTCCTTTACCCCAGTTGGGGACAAAGAACATGGGTGTGTGAAAGTACAGATTAGTTTTAATGTAAATGATATAACAAGAATGCTAGTCAGCAGTTACGGAATATTCATATTGTTCTAGGAGTTGAGCATTAAGTACTTTACAGGCATTCTTTTATTTAAAATCTCATATATATAATACCTACCTTAGGAAGTAGGTAATATAAATGTGCCAAGGTGATTGAAATAACGTGGTCATGTACAGGCAATGAAACTGGGAAAGAGTTTTCTGGGCTGATGGTTGAATTTTGGCCAAGACATTAAGGGGAGAAGGGATGAGCACTGGTGGGGAGACTGAAAACTTATTCATCGTAGGGAGAAAGCACTGGTGGAAGCATTGTGCTGCTTGCTTAAGAACTGTTACCCTCATAACCCGAAAACTGAGGTTTTGCTGAAAGCTGAAGGCAGATTTCTTGCAGTGTGAAAAAGAATTTACTGATATCTCTTCATCTCTTCACGTTTGAACACGACTGTTTTGCAGATTTGTTGAAATGACTCAAGTTCTCTTTCAGATCTGGACTAAATGTCTATATCACAGCATTAGGGCCCATGGAGCAGCATTTGCAAGCCCATACTCACCTCCCCCCTTTTTAGTGTTTTGCACTCTGGAAAAGCAAACAACAGCAACAACAATATCTTATTTCCTTTTATCTATAGTTATTATTAATCTTGTCAGGAAACCCAATTTGATATATTTATGCTAAAATATAAATGAGATTTTTCCAGTTTTATTGAGATTTAATTGATATATAATATTGTATCTGTCCAAGGTGTACAATGTGATGATTGATATATATAGATATAGTGTGAAATGATTACCACAATAAGTTTAGTTAACCTTAATTGACATAATTACAAATTTTATTTTTGTGATGAGAACTTTCAAGATCTACTCTCTTAGCAACTTTCAAACATAAAATACGGTATTGTTAACTTCAGTGACCAAGCTGTACATGACATCACCATTACTCACTTATCTTATAACTAGAAGTTTTTATCTTTTGATCATCTTCACTCATTTTCCTCACCTCCAACCCCCAGCTCTGGCAACCATCATTCCATCCTTTCTATCATGAGTTCAGTATTTTAGATTTCACATGTGAGATCCTAAAGTATTTATCTTTCTCTGTCTGACATTTCATTTAGCTTAATGACCCCCAAATCTACCCATGTGGTCACAAATAGCCAGGTTTCTTTCTTTATCATGGCTGAATAATAGTAGGTTGTATGCACCCCATTTTCTTCATCCATTCATCCACAAAAAAACAATGAGGTTGTTTCCATGTCTTGGCTACTGTATTAGGTTGGCCAGAAAGTTCATACAGTTAATGAATACACTGTTCAATAAAACTTGGTGAAAATGAAAAATGTGTCTTTTATTTTTACTTAAAATAAATCTTTGACAAAGCCAGCTAGGCATCCCTTTGAGTAATGACTTATATCATGTTGAAATATTTTAAACATATGAACAGTAATAGCTTAAATGACAAATGTTACTAATATTGACACAATTGATCAAGGAGAATATGTTAGAATATGTTAAAATGCAGATGGACAGTGAAAGAACAAATATAACTTTTAACTAAATATTGTCTTGATATTTAGACCATTGGTTAAGAACATAACAGGTTTCATCCATTTCAAGAAAGCAGAATATTTGCAGATCACTTAACATTTACTAGGTATGTTCTCAGTCTGGAAGGATATATTTCATTTACATGTGTCATTTAATTTAACCCCATCCCTCTGTAATAGATAGTGTTATCCCTATTTGCAGATAGGAAACAGGCTCAGAAAGATTAAGAATGTTACCTAGTTTTAGTAGGTAGCCAAACCTAAACTGATCTAATTCCAGGGCACAGCTCTTTCTGACAGGTCAGTGTGGGTCTTTATCTCTTTGAGAATTGTTGAACATTAAAAGCCTTCTTCCAGGTAAATGCATAAAGAAACAACATGAGCAATGATATAACAATACAAGTCTCACTAAATAATTAGTGTGTTTGGCCCTGCTTTTGCTGACAGATCTTTTGCAAAATTGCTTTTCTCTGAGATAGTGGACTTCAAATATTTTCTTTGAAGACTTTCCTAAACTATACCTATCAGAAAGCTACTTTGCTTTAAGGCTAAAGAAAAATGAAAGCTTACTTAACTACACTTAGGTGCCACGGTCATACTATGGACTCTACACCTGCCAGGATTCACGCTAAGATAGGGTGGCTCCGCAAACTGTCCATAGTGCTGTGATTTCTTTCTGATACTTTGAAGTAGAAATAATTTAATAACTATTCACAAAAGAGAGAAACACTGTTTCTTGGTCCTCAATATCATACTGCTGTAGGCTAATTCTTTCTCTCTTCTGTTGCCCCTTAGTATAGAGAGTGTGTTTTGGGGACCCTCCTTCACGATCTTCTCCATTCCAAGAGCATCTTACATAAATCCAGGACTTCTCAAGCAGCCAGTTTTGCCAGATGGTCTTAGGGTTGGTTGTACCCATATATGTATAATCCTGAACTTCTCAAGTAAGGTCCTTATAGAGCATAATGGTTAAGAGAATTGGTGCTGATACCAGACCTGAGTCCAAATACTGCCTATGCCCCTAACTAGCTGTGTAACCTTGGAGAAGTAACTTAAGCCCCTTAAACGGATTAGATTTCTCACCCGGAAAATGGTATAATAAATGCATCTACCCCATATGGTTAGTGTGTAAATTAATGTAACTTGAGATAGTGCATGTTAAGCATTAGCACAGTGCCTGTCTCTTGTTAGTCATACCTGCTTTTATTATTAATTATTCTCTTTATATTCCCAGTTTCAGCTAGGTGCCTAACATATAATAGTTGTTCAGCGAATATTTACTGGATTGAACTAGCTCTGAAATTTAAGCATTGGGTCAACAGCAAAGTAGTCACCCCACCATCATTTCTCCCACAGAAAGGGAGAATAGATGGAAGCCAGCCATCATACTTTCTTTTCTTATTCTAAACTTCCCATCCAGGCCCAGCAATAAAATAATCTTCCTGAACCCCAACAATTTCGAGAATTTTTCAAATCACACTATTTGAAAATAGTTGGGTTTCCCTAATCTAATATGTCCCCAGACCCCAAGGTCACCAAGCTTATATTAATGAAGTCTAGTTAAGATAAATGATTACAGTTAGTAAACCAACTGCTTATGAGCTCATTGGGCTTTTTAAAATTTACTATCTGCACTTCATAGAGACACAAGTAGCTTGCTTTTGTAGGACACTCCACAGTCAAAGTAGTCTTTTAAAAAGCACAAATCAGATGCTATTATCGCACTGCTTCTAATCTCTAAAGGCTGTCTATTGTAAAGAGATGAAAATTTCAACTACTTAGCCAGGTTCACAGGGACCATGTGCTCTGGTCACTTACTACATGTTTCCCTGACCTTCATGGGGTTCGAGGCACAGTTGTCTTTTTCAGTCCCTCAGATGCAACAAGCTCTAGTTCTTGCTCTCCCAGCTTTAGATTGGCTAATCCTTCTACCCAGACCAATTTCCCTCTGATCACTAAGGTCTCGGTTCAAACGCCACCACTACTATCTTGACCAAAGAGACCTGCCTCCTCACTGCCTCTCCATCCCACTGTCCAGTCGTATTTCTGTCGCTGTACAAAATGTATTTACATGTTGACTCTGTCTTCCTCCACCACTGGACACTTGCTTAAGAGCAAGGACTTTGTAATTTTTTGCTCACCACTGAATCTTCCAAGGCTTGCAGCAGACACTGGCACATAGAAGGTGTGTAGGAAATATGTGTCTAATAAATGATTAAATATGTGAATAAAAAAATACTGTGAAACACTAACACAAGAATAATCTTCTTTCAAAAGAATAATGAAAAATAATTTCATTCAATAAGAGTCAATCTTAGTTACTGATACATGACTTAGTAGTTTCCATTCAATTTAAAATGTTCCATTTTTTTCTGATACTTCACAAGTCATTAATTAAATGTTGCTCACTTTTAAGGCTAATCTGTGAGACATTATTTAACTTGTCTACTCTAAATTTCCGGCATTAACTCAGGCGGGGCTTCACCAAGTACTGATCATGTGACCTTGGCCTCTCATTGCCTCAGTTTTCTCATTTGTAACATGGATATAATAATAGGCTTATTTCATAGGCCTATGAGGAGGAAAACCTCATATATATATATGTATGTGTATATATATATGTATTTAAACAGTGTCTTAGAATAGTGTCTGGCACATGGTAAGCATTAAAGAGTATTGACTGCTGCTCTTAGTACTGTTATTATGAGAACTAACTGTTGAGAATAATCCTTCATATAGTGGTTTATTCCACTGAAGATAAAGGAAACTAACAGAATATTAGAAATCAGATTAAACACAGAAAGCCAGTAAAATATACCAAGACAGAAGATGATGAGAGTGTAAAAGCATAGAAGAAAAAAAACGGTTTTTGTTTTTCTTTTTCTTTTTCTTTTTTAAAGAAGGAAAGAGCCTAGAATTAGGACAAAAACTATTCATTGGCTATACTGACATGGAGATCGCTGGTGACCGTCATAAGTAAAATTTCAGGACAGTGGGCAAAGAGCTTACGGTGAGAGAAGTCAGATGGATGTAAATTATAGAGTAAATGCGACGTGAGGACATGGAAACAATACATGAAGATAACAATTTTGAAAAGTTCAGACATGAATTGGCTAAAGAAGATATGCAGGGATTAGGGGAGGAGGGAGGCTTTCATGTTACACGTATAGTTTTTAACATTTTAAGTTGGAGTTACTAGTCTAGAATGAGGTTGAATTTTGGCAAGAATCATTCCTAAGGAGTAGCTGGGTTGTAGAAAACGCAGTGCTGTGAAGTACTTGAGAAGATGAGAGAAAATGAAATGCTGTCTGTAGTGCACATGGCCTTTCGAGTCCTGTAGTAAAAGGGAATACAAAGAGCAACGCAAATGCTAATGAATTAATGGATTTGGCAGTGGACTATTTACTGACTTCTGTGTTCTTAATGAGTCATGAAGCACCTCACCGGCTCAGAGTGAAGGAAGTGGAGAGGATGGAGGAACATTTGAGGAGGGCAGGTAAAGCTTCTCAGAATATAGTCCTTAAGGAGAATTAGAAAGAACGTGCTGTAAGTCAGAGCAATATTTCCAGTCTTGAAAATCCATTTGAAGTTGGTGATTATTAATTTATTGGAATACCAATTTGCCCTGCCACATGATTTTTCTCCAGCTACCTGGATATAAGTTACACAGAGGCATTAAAGAGTGAGAGATAACAATCGAGGGAAAATACAATTAGTATTTTTTTTAGCTTTTTCCACTTCCCCGCTCCAACTCTGGGGAGCCTTCACGGACATGGCTGCCCTCCCAGCCTCCAGCCTCAAAGAATTCAAAGAAATGGAACATAGGTTTCCAACTTATTAATTTATTAGCAAAATCAAAAATTATATATAATGTCTTCTGTTGGCAAAGATTTTTGCAATATAATTTGGTTCCATCTTTAGACAAGTAATTTGGCAATGTCTAGCAAGATAAAAATGTTAATAGCTTTTTACACATTAATTCTAATTCTGGAAGCTTATGCCAATAAATAATTTATAATCCAGAAAATTATTATATAAAGATGCTCATTGTCATGTCATTTGTAATAACAAAAAATTGGAAACACCTTTAATTGTTAACAGTAGGAAAACAGTTAAGGAAATTATATCCACTTAGTAGAAAGCTACACAGTTACTATATTATAATTACAAGGTGATGGAGCAAAATAGAATAATGCTTAATAAAGAAAGAATGAAGAAAGCTGACCTAAAATTGTCTTCCTTATGACAGTAATTATGTAAACATATAAATATTTATTAACACTTAAAACCAAAATAAGGTTTTAAAAGCTCTGTACCAGTAATGGGGATTTTATGTTTGTTTCAAAATATTTTTTAACATAACTCTTATAATTTTGTTTTTTCTACTCCTTTGCTTAAGAATTTCTGATTATTACCTCATTTTTCATTTCATAGTTTCAAATAAAGTCAGCAATTTTATCATCAGAGGAGATTAGACTTATTTGACAGTTCATAATTCCAAGTTTTTTGGTATAAAAAGACCATATACACTTGTAGGTGCTTTCAAAATAAAATTTCGAGAATTTTTTTTTTTTTTTTTTTGCTTAGTCTTTCCTAGTATGGAGATTAAGCAAACTACCTAAAATTGCTAGCCATTCTTTTTTCATTTTTCTCATTTTATTCATTTATCTTGCCCTTCACAGGAATGATAACAAATGAGTCTGCAGTTGCATCTGCCAATTTCTTAAATCCTCTATTATCCACAATATGAAACCATACTAATATGAATGTTTCCAATATTTTCAGAGCTCTTTAGTTATTATACTTCAGCATTCTGTATGAAGTATCTTATGTAAGTGTAAACTTTAGACTCAACTTCTGGAAGCTTTTGATTTCTTAGTTCAAAAGTGAGAGATCCTTAGTTCAGCCATATGATTAACAATTACTTGTATAGTAGGAAGCTCCTAAATTATTGTTTTATGGATACCTGGTAGTTTTCTTGCCATTTCTCAGAAGTTCTCTATTAAACACATTCTCTCTCTCTCTCTCTCTCTCTCTCTCTCTCTCTCTCTCACACACACACACACACACACACACACATACTGTGATTAAAAGCACAGACTTTGGCATTATGAAGTCTAAGGTTCAATTTCCAGTTCTTTAGTTTCTGGGCCACCTCACTTTAGGCAAGTAACCTAATGTCTCTGAACCTTGTTATTTTCATCTGTAAAATGGAGATTACAATTATATCAGATAATCCTCAAAACATCCATAATGATTTTAGAGTTTCAGAGTCACGTACAAGCAGGCACTCAGTAAATGGCTAGTGCTTTTATTACTTTATTATTATTTAGGTTTTGGTTTTCCTTGAGTCTGTGAGTCCCCATAATGAAATGTAATTTCCAGTTGATTGAGTAACACCTGTTTTCACCAAAAATTTTAACTGAGTTCATTACTTTCTGTGAAACCCAGATTAGTTTTCTGCCTTCTTTTCTGTGCCATATGTAGGTGTTCAATAGGTTTATTTAATATATGTATGAATGCATGAGTGCGTAGATGAATTTTTAAATGCTTCTTTTTGAGAAGGTAGAACAGATGTGACACAGTAGAACAGATAAGAAAATAGTGCATGGAAAAAATGGCAAAGTCACGTATGTGCCCAGGGCCAGCCTAAGGAGAATTACTTTTTTTTTTTTTTTAAGGGGAAATGTGTTGAATAGCTTATTTTAATTATTTTTAAAAGTTAAATACAGGGACTTCCCTGGCGGTCCAGTGGTTAAGACTTCGTCTTGAATGCAGGGGGTGTGGGTTCAATCTCTAATCGGGGAGCTATGGTCCCACATGCCTCACGGCCAAAAAACCAAAACATAAAACAGAAGCAGTATTGTAACAAATTCAACAAAGACTTTAAAAAGTGGTCCACATCAAAGAAAAAAAGTTAAGTACAAAAATTTGCTGACGATTTACATATTTAGCACCAATAAGATAATGTGAGATTAGCTGTACTAAAACAGAATGTTGAGCTACATTCACATTAAGTGACATTATATAGTCTAAATTTGTGGAAAACTTCTGAGATGGCTGAGAAAAAGTAAGATGGTGAGTGACCTTTGAGCAGAAAAAGACAGAAAGAGAAATGGCCTTTTCTACATCCTATTGCGCCTCTAAGTAAAATGCTTGGTAATCTAGCTACAAAGCTATATGTCATTTGGCTTTAGGCACCTACTGTGATTTACCTTGTGAAGATCAGCTTTTGCCATGGAGAGGATTTGTAAAAGTGTCACACATTCCAGTACCATTGGCAACCACAGCTACCAAAAACTCCAATTTAAATTGATGAACCTAATATCAGATGATAGTATCATTTCCTTGTGGGTGTTTTGGGAAAAGGTGGGTAGGAAATGTATAAAAGTGAATACTTTATTAACTGAAAAAACAATTCATTATTTTGAAAACATAAAATACATTAAAGTTGTTATAGCATCAGGCATTAATATTTCACTGTACTTTAGTCATTGCCTACAATCAACATTTTCTGCCCTTGGAAACAGAATCATGCTTGTGGTATGCATTAATCCTATAAAAGATTAAGCACTGAAAAGAAATTCAGCTTTTAAAGATAATTTGCTTTGATTTATTCAGTGGGTTCTTCCAAAAAGTTAATACCAAGAATTATTGCTTGTTGAATTGGAGTTACAAATTCCTTCAGAGTTACTTAGTATTTTCTGTAATATCAGTATCAAGGAAGGTAAAGCAAATTTACATATTTATTAGGAAATACAGGCACATAATCATAAAACAAGAAAACACAGCGTTTTTATAGACTTTATTTTTTAGAAGTGTTTTAATTTTACAGAAAAATTGAAAAGATAGTATAAAGTGTTTCCATATACACTAGACCCATTTCCCTCTATGATGATCCACTTATATTAGTATGTTACATTGTTACAATCAATTAACAAATATTGATACATTTTCATTTACTATAGTTCATACATTAGTCCAGTTCCTTAGTTTTTACCTAATGTCCTTTTTCTATTCCAGGATTTCATCCAAAACATCACATTACGTTTAGTTGCCGTGTTTCCTTCGGCTCCTCTTGGGTTTGATAGCTTCTCAGATTTTCCGTGGATGACCTTGACAATTTTGAGTACTTAGGTTTTTGTAGGATGCCCACTACTAGAATTTGTTTGATGCATTTTTCATGATAATATTGGGATTATGTGTTTTGGGGAGGAAGACCACAGAGTAGAAGGGTTATTTTGTCAGATCACATCAAGTGTATAAAGTATCAATATGCATTATGAATGCTGAGGTGGACCTTGATCACCAGGCTGGGGTAGTGTTTTTCAGGATTCTCCATAGTAAGATTACTGTTTTCCCTTTTTCATACTGTACTTGTTTGGAAGGAAGTCAATATGCTCAGCCCACAACTAAGGAATAGGGAGTTATGCTTAAGATGGAGTACTACATAAACTATTTGGAATTCCCTTGCACTGGAGATTTATCTATTCTCCTGCATTTATGTATCCAATTATTTATTCATATCAGAAGAACTCATGGATTTTTATTTTATACTTTGGGTTATAATCTAATTCTACTTTAGTTACTTTGTTCCTCAAATTGCTCTAGTCCTGACCCTTGTGAACTCTTTTCAGTTGGCTCTTGTCCCACTCTGAGGTATCCCCATCCTATATATTTTTTTGGAACTTCCTTACTTTCTGACACTGTAGGATGGCCTTGTATATAAATCTTGTATATTTACTGCCCCAGTCCTAGAATCAGCTATTTCTTCAAGGATAACTAGGTCTTTTTAGTGGAGAACGGTATTAGACAGCAGGATCTGGGTGTGGGGTGTGCTAATTGCTGCTCAGATGTCATTGCTTCTAGATCTTCTCAGCTGACAGAGCAAAGAGATAATATGTGTGTACATTTCCCATGTATATGCACATATCTGTAAGTATCTCTCTACATGACCCTGTGTATTAAGGTAATATGAAGCAATATTAAGCTAAACATGAATGTATATTGATATTTCCAACTTTAATCTGTTACCACATAGATCATCTTAGCCTCATCTCTTGCTTATCTTTAAATTTCAACTCCAGCAAAACACATGGCTTCTAGAAGTATGAAAATCAAATTGTAGCAACTTTGGGAAGCCACATCATCTAGCAGAATAATTCTTAAAGGGCAAGGTGTGTATCATCAAATTTTAATTTACAGTCAGCAGTACTTTTTAACATCAAAAGACCTCCAGACCTCTGCTTCCAAGAAGATGAAGTAGCCCATTTCTCCCAGGTTCTCCCACTTAAAACTAAAACCCTGAACATAACAACAAACAAACATAGGAAGACGCTGAAAGGTGGAAATGAGAAGGCAGACTTAACTAAGGACTTTGGGACTTGAGGAATGACATGGTGATGAGTCCCCTGTGTTTCCTGTTGCTTCCCATACATCCTGGAGAGGGTATTACAGGAACCCCCAATCAATAACCACCAACAGAACAACAGACAAAAAAACTTCAAAAAAACCCCCATAAAACCCTGTTCCCCCTAGCCAAAGTATGAGGAAAGGGGTTGCTAAAGACAGAAGACCATTTGGGCAATAATATACACACTACTCGAGCCAAGTGCCAGTGGAATATTGCACCCATCCCCTATGTCCTGTCGTTTCACTTGGGCCAAGGTAGGATTTGATCTTCCACACCACCCCACTCCTGCCCTCCAGAAGAGCCAGTGCTCTGATTCCCCACCAGGGTTGTTTCAGTGAGGTCCAGTGGTGAGCTGAGGCTCCACCCCTTTCCATTAGCAAACAGACTTTAAAAGGTGGTGCCTGACAGGCTAGTTAACACTGGGCTGCCCTCACACAGTCGTGGGGTCCACTGGTGGGACTTAGCCTCCATCTCTCCCTGACATCAATAAGAATAGGATGTTACAGGTTGGAGGGAGTAGGCACCCCACTAACCCCCAACACATTGTGTCAGTGAGACCCACTGGGGTGCTGAATCCCCATAACCATCCTGAGGCAGTAAGACAGAACGAGACGGCACAAGCAGGGCTAGTTGGCACCTCTCTTCCTCTTACCCTGGTGTCAGTGGGGCCAGCAGGTAGCTGACCCTCTACCCACACCCGGCATCAACAAGAAGGAATGAAGCGGGAGGAAGGACAGCAAACACTTCACTTCTCCCCTCCCCTGGTGTCAAGAAATCTACTGGGGAGATGAACTTCCACTCCTACTAAAAGGCAACACAATGATATTAATGTTCCCACTTTTGGGGGGAAGGTGTCAGAAGGGCCATAGGCTAGCTGAACTTCTCCTTGATCTGTCTGCAGTGAGACAATGTAAGTGCCCACTTTTGCTGGGGTATTGTCAGTAGGGCCCAATGGAAATCTGTACGTAACCCCCCAGTCCTCATACTATGCCTCAAATAGGATGACTTCCTTCTAAAAAGTAATAATAAAATTAAATGGGATACAGAGTCATATAATAACTCACAATGTTTAGAATACAATTGAAAAATACTCATGACACCAAGAACCAGGAAATCACAGAATAAATGAGAAAAGACAGTAAACACACACCAACACTGAGATAAACATCTATTGAAATGATCAGACAAGGATTTTAAATAAGCTGTCACATAAATGCTTCAATTAGCAATTATGTGTTCCTTGACAGAAATGGGAAAAATAGAAAATGTAAACAAAGAACTAGAAGTTATAACAATAAAAACAAATGAGAACAGTAGAACTGAAAAATACAACAATCAAAAAACTTAGCTCAAGAGTAGAGTGGAGATTACAAAGCATAGAATCATGAATTTAGAAGAGATCAATACAATCCACCAAATGTACAGAGAAAGTAGACTGAGGGGTAAAGATGGGAGAAAGAACAGGGACTCAAGAACGTGTAAACAGTAACAAAAGCACTAACATTCATATCATCAAAGTTCCAGAATGAAAAAAGAGAACAAGCAGGACTGACAAAGTATTCAAAGAAATCACGACTAAAAAGTTCCCAATTTTTTAGAAGACATAAATACAAATTCAAGAATCTGAACAAACCCAAAGAGGAAAAACGCAAAGATATCCTTGGCAAGACGCGTCATAATTAAACTTCTGAAAAGTAGAGACAAAAAAATTCTCGCAAGTGGACAGGCAGAAACAATGCATCACTTATTGAGAAACACCAATTCCAATGACAGCATATTTCTTGTCTAAAACTCTGGAGTCAGAAGCATTGACATAACATTTTTCAAGTGCTAAGAGAAAAGAACGCTCAGCCACAAATTCACACTTTTTATCTCCACTTTCTTGTTTGACTTACATTAATGGAGTACTAACTCATCTTTCTATATCCGGGACTGCCGTCACCCTTCTCCAAAAATCTAGTCACAGTATTTCCAGAGTGATCGTTCTGAAAATGAAACAAATTTTTCTTATAAAAATACCTGATTGTGTTATGAAACTTGTCTCTCTTCTAAGTTACCAGTTAAAATCCTTCAGTGGATTCCCATCTTTCTTGGAGTAAAATCTCACATCCAAACTCTCTTTGTCCTTTTGGGCTGCTGTAAGATTATATTGCAGGTTGGGTGGCTCATAAACAACAGGCATTTTTTTCTCACAGTTCTGGAGGCTGCAAGTGCAAGAATAGGGTGCCAGTATGGTCAGATGAGGGCCCTCTTTTGAGTTCCAGACTTCTCATTGTAACCTCACATGGCAGAAGAGCTTCAGGAGCTCTGTGGAGTCTCTTTTGTAAGAGCACTAATACCATAATCATTTCCCAAAGGCCCCACCTACTAATACTATCACCTCCGGAAATTAAGATTTCAACGTATAAATTTGGAGGGGAACACAAAGACTAGACCATAGCACTTAGTATACATACATGGACCATTCATGGTCTGGCTTCTACCACCCTCTCCATTGTCTTCTTTTCTTACACTCCAGTGAGCATTTCTTTTTTTTTTTTTTTTTTTGCGGTACGCAGGCCTCTCACTGTTGTGGCCTCTCCCGTTGCGGAGCCCAGGCTCCGGACGCGCAGGCTCAGCAGCCATGGCTCACGGGCCCAGCCGCTCTGTGGCATGTGGGATCTTCCCGGACCGGGGCACAAACCCGTGTCCCCTGCATCGGCAGGCGGACTCTCAACCACTGCGCCACCAGGGAAGCCCCAGTGAGCATTTCTTATACTGATTATGAATGGAACTCCTTTCTGGACTGATCCTTAACCATTCATTTTCTGGCAAACATGAATTTATCTTCTTTTTCTCAAAAATTCACCCTTCCTTCATGTTACATATCCATTTCAATTGCCTTCTACAGGAAGCCCTACTGATATCCCCCATATACTACTCTCCACAGAATGCATTAAGGTCTCACCGTGTCTTCCTAGAGCATTCTGTAATAATTTTTATGGTAACTATGGATTTTCTTATTTGAGTGTCACAATATATTGACTTCTAGGTGGCACGATAATGATTTTAGTAACAGTAACACTGGTGCCTAGTTTAACCCATGGCTTACTTTAGGTGTTCAATAAATGTTTGTTGAAGGAGTGAATGAATGAATGAATGGTCAATTTGAAATCTTAATCATGTTACTTTACAAAAATCTGTTAAAAGATACCCACAGTTTTCCAGAAGATTAGGGACTTAGGATCATTTTTTTTTTTTTTTTTTTTTTTTTGCGGTACGCGGGCCTCTCACTCTTGTGGCCTCTCCCGTTGTGGAGCACAGGCTCTGGACGCACAGGCTCAGCGGCCATGGCTCACGGGCCCAGCCGCTCCACGGCATGTGGGATCCTCCCGGACTGGGGCACGAACCCGTGTCCCCTGCATCGGCAGTTGGACTCCCAACCACCGCGCCACCAGGGAAGCCCTTCAGAAGATTTTATGAGCCCAGTTTCTTTTATCTTCTCATATCTAGAAAAGCACTAAAATCATTAATGGAGACATCTGCTCCTTGTGACTAGCAGGCACCATTTTGTGACTAGCAGCAAATTTCTGCCAAAATGTGTCCCTGATTACATGTGTCCCCCTTCACCAAAATCATATACATACTGTGACCTTCCCCTTAACTCTTTCGAGCAGTTCCTCAGAGCTATCTGAGAGGCTGTTTCCTTGGCAATAGTCCTCATTTTGCCCCAAATAAAACTTAACTCACAACTCTCGGTTTGTGCTTTTTTTTTTTTCAGTTGACAGTTTAAAACTTTCCCAATTTGGCTGTTCAAGGAGACACTGTTTTGGGAAAATCCCTGGTGTTCTCCTTACTTGCTGCAAGTAATAAACCCTTCCTTCTCCTGCCCTTTGGCTTGGTTGTGTCTTTTGGCTCAACAAAAGAAGTGTTTCAGGTAACACTTTTAGTTGGTCTAAGAATTAAATTGACATGAGACTGATTAACAGGAGAAAATAAAACAAAAGTTTAGTAATATGTATATCTAGGAGTCATTTTTGGCCTAAGCCATTTTGCCATCTAAGCCTGGCCAGGATGCTTGCCGTTGAAAGGGTCTCAGTAATTAATGATCTTAAGGGAACAAAATAATGCCGAATCAAAGGACTGTTTTCAGGTAAAAGAAGTAACAATAACAAAGATAATTGTAAAGACTCCCAGTTCTCTTTCAATGGTAAAGATTAGCCTGATCAACTGGGAACATAAGGAATGATGATATTGACCTTTTCTGACCCTCATGACTTCAGTCCACTAAAGCTTGGACTCTGTGGACCACCCAAACCCCTTCATGAATATGCATATACCCTTAGCTTAAAAATTCCCCAATTTTGCTGTTCAGGAAGACACTGCTTTGGTAAAGGCCCCCGGTGTTCTCTTTACTTGCTGCAAGTAATAAATCCTTTCTTCTCCCAATCTTTGTTTTTGATGTGCCTTTCAGCTTGACACCCACCAAGAGGCAAACCCAGGTTTTTGGGTAACATTAGCTCTTTGGCTGGCAATGAAAATGACATAAGGCAGATTAACAAGAGAAAATTAAATTATTATGTGCACATGGGGAATTCACATAAGTATGAAGAATTCCAAAGACAGCAAGACAAGGTGACATATATATATTCTTGACTAAAGAGAAGTGAAACTGAGCAGGACATTGTGGGGCTCCTGGGCACTAAAGTCTTTCTGTGTCCCCCATTTCTTGTTTGCAGGGACTAGGCTTCAGCCTCCACAACCTTCCCTGAATTCCAAAGGGTAGGGTCAAGTAGTTGCTAATCAGGGAAGGGAGGGGCTGCAGAGACAAGGGAGGAACTGTCAAGAAACAATAGTGCAGCTTTGGGACAAGATCCTGGTTCTGCCTCAAGGGAAACATATAACAATAACTTTGAGCTCTTCTACAGAACTAAAACCCCCAACAAATGGAAGATGTTAACTACTTGATGAAGCATCCTTCATTCTAGAGAGAAGGTCACAGTTTGATAACCTTGAGAAGCATAGAAGCTCATCAGGAGACCACCTGAGGCCAGATTAAAGGATTGCAGGCCCTGAACACACCATAATCCTTATCAGCAACCCTGACCTTGAACCATTGCTATAAAACTCCTCACCAAATCCCCCCAGGTTGGGACACACAGTTTTGAGGGCATTAGCCTGCTGTGTCCCTCTTTGCCTGGCAATGCAATAAACCTATTCTTTTCTACTTCACCCAAACTCTGCCTCCGAATTCAATTCCATACCAGTGCACAGAGGCCAAATTTCCGCATCAGAAGGAGGTATGGGTCTGAAATTTCAAGGGGAAGTAAGGTAATTCACAGGAAGTTAAAAAGAGTTAATGTTTGGTAAACAAATGTTTGCTGAGCCATCCAAAGACAATGAGACACAGAGAGGATTTTTTATTTTTATTTTTTTATTTTTTTTTGTGGTACGCCGGCCTCTCACTGTTGTGGCCTCTCCCATTGCAGAGCACAGACTCCGGACGCGCAGGCCCAGCGGCCATGGCTCACGGGCCCAGCCGCTCCATGGCATGTGGGATCTTCCCAGACCGGGGCACGAACCCGTGTCCCCTGCATCGGCAGGCGGACTCTCAACCACTGCGCCACCAGGGAAGCCCCACAGAGAGGATTTTGATCAAATGGGCTTTTCAATGTTCCTCCTGTTCTACCACACCTAGTATTATACTACATTTATCTCTAGTGATAGCTTCTTCCTGGGACAGGCCTCCTGTCTTAAATTATTTTAGGGAATAGGGGGGAAGTTCAAAGGCTCTTCCTGAGTCTTTTGGGACTTGATTGTTTTCAGCTCAAAATAATCCACATGCCATAGTGGCACATCTTGTGGTGGCCTGCACTTAGACCCATTGGCTCCCACGTGCAAATGAGAACCATGCAATGACTCAGGGAGAGCCCTGAGCACATTATTCAGATAGACACCAACATGATGCAATTTTTCTTCGGTGTGTTCAGTGAGAGAAAGCAATACAAGAGGCACTGCCCTTTTACTTTGGGGGAGGTTGAAAGTCCCTTCTTGGAAAGGAAAAAGAAGTACTTTTAGAGCATTTAGAAAACCTAAAACCTGTGACTCAATTTTTTTAAGTGCAGAGTTAATTTTACCCAAATGTGTTTTCTTAAAAATTGCAACCAGTCAAGATCAGTCTCTTCACGGGGTGCACCAGCTGTGATATTTGCTGACTTTACACTGTTCTGAAGTTGAGGACACCTTCCCTCTACTCAGTTAATGTTTATTTTTATTAAGTTTTAAAACTGTTTTAAGTAGGAGATCTTTTACTGGAGCCTGAGGATTGATAATGTTAACCACTGTGACACTGCTCTGTTACCTCACATCAACCAATCAAAGAACGGTGCAGGAGCTGATCACATACCCTGTGATTCCCCTCTCTCACCTGGTATTTAAAAATGCTTTCATGAAACCCATCAGGAAAGGGAGTTCAGGGGTTTTGAGCACTAGCTGACCTGAACTCCCTGCCTGGCACCTGCAGTAAACGCCGCACTTTCCTTTGCCATAACCTGGTGTCAGTAGATTTGCTTTACTGCACATGGGAGAGCAGACCCACGTTTTTTTCATCAGCATATTTATATATATTATTATATATTGTAGGCAATGGAGATATTTTACTTCTTTCCTATTGTGCTGTTTTATTTTTTAATTGAGTTAACCATGAAAGTCAATTTTTGTTGATAGGAAAGAAAGGTACAAATTAATTCGCTATCGTTAAAAATTTAAAGCTTTCAAAATGCTTGTTATTTATAATGAGATTTATATAACAGAGAGTTAGGAAATAATTCTGTATTTAAATGGTTAGATTGTGATTGTGGAACATGAAATTGGTAGTCCACAGGACATATACTAAATTTTCACCCTTAGTGATACTATATTTGTACTGTCCATGTCAAGCTAAAATGTTGTTTTTCAACAATCTTTAGCAAACATATCTTAGTTTTATTATTCAGAGGGAATATAGGAGCTCAATTTGTTATAGGGAACTTGAGCATTCCATCAACATGAATTTGAAGAATACACTAAGAATATCTTCTACATTACATTGGAGTAGTGAATTACTGATAATTATTTAGGGAATTCTTTTGAAAAATATAGTCATCAGGGGCCGATAATTGAATTCTATTGAAATATAGAGATAGATATTAATAAGAATGGAAAATCATATTTTCATTTTATATTGCCCATATCTTCATTTTATTTGTAGTTTTTGAAAGTTTGCAAGAGAAAGATATCAGAATTTATACTTCATTCAGCAGAATCCCTTGGACCAAATGATCACACACTCAGAATACATAAGTGGAGACATTACTGACTGTGGCCCAGGAGACAAGGACAAGACCTAGAAAAGACACAGTAAATAATGGGGGGAAAAAAGATTGGAATAGACAGGCATTTCTCTTAATGAAAAATGTTAACAGTAGAATCCTTGAGGGAGAATCTTTGAAAACATTGGATTTCTATAACAATAAAAAATTGAGTCCCAAAGTACAATGAGAAATAACAATAATGAATAAATAGGATAAAGAAATTATATGTTAACTGGCATATATTCCAGGAGATTATCAGACTCCTGCAGAAACCAGGGCTTTCTGGCCTTTAATTCCCCTTGGGCAGAACTGCAGTGCCCCTGTGCCCAGCCTTCAGCCATCAACTCCAGGACTACAGAGGCAGAGTCCTGGCCCTCAAGTCAGGCTGCCTCACTGACTTGAATGCCCATGGAAAAGGGAACTTTGATCCTGACCTGAGACACAGCCCTCAGATGTTTGTAAGCTGGAAAGTCTGCGTCAGACTTCCTCCTTGCATCTCTCTAGGGTGAACTAGGGAAAACAAGACATCACAAAACCCTTTCCCACAGAAGAAGTCTGGGAAAAAACACATGACGATCTTGGCCTTGGTGCCAGGTGAGGCTGATATAACTAGAGCACACCTTCTCCTGGGTTTGGTACCAGAATCCAGGGCCCTGGTGGGAGGACCTGGGCTCTGCCCTGGGTTCCATGGACACAGACAAGCAAGTATGATCTCAGCAACCTTCAAGGACCCAGATGTAAGAAAGAGGCAATGAAGACACAATGGCTTCTTCAGGGTGGCTTGGTGTCAGCCTAGAATAGCTGGACTTCATAAGGAGTAACACACTGTGGAGGGAAATAATAAAGAATTTATAATAGGAACAGAAAACAGTTTTATTTGAGCCAAGCTGAGGGCTATAATCTAGGAGGCAGCCCCTCAAAAGCCTCTAAGGAACTTCTCCGCTGAAGCATGGTAGTCTTATACTTTATCAGAACAAAGAACATATATCAAACATGACAGGGGTCTATTCCTTAAAGATTTCAAAAGAGACAGATTGAGGACATGTATAGTGAGACAGTAGGATCCTGGTACCTGGGAAAGGAAGCTCGTCTTCGAGAGGGTGTTAACATGGGCATCGTAAGAAGGGAGTCATTTCTCCTTATTTTTGAATCAGGCATTTCTTTTCCTTAATGGTTAAAGCAGATGTGCTGTGTGTGTTTGACAGGCTCTTTCAGTTCACACAAAGTTTAGACTGAACCATGTATAAGCCTAAATGACTTCCCCATACCTCACTACGTGAAAAATTTCTCCCTCAACACTATAATTTGGGGCTTGACTAATCTTGGCGATAAACCAGACACATAATACCCTCAGCTCTCTAGGCCTCTCCACCTGCAGATCCTGCTGTCTCCTCCCTCCAGGGCCCAGCACCACAAGAGGCTGTCAGGTGAGGGGTTTGAGACTCAGAGAATTGACTCCCGAAAGTGTTTCTGTTTTCCAAGATAAATAACAATACAGTTTGGATTCTAAAAATCATCCAAATAAGTGAAAAAAAAAAATGCTAGACCAACAGTGAATCACAGCATTTTTCATAAGATAAATGAATGTTATATAATGAAAGAGTAAATAGAGCCCAGAGGCTTTAATACATAGAATTAAAATGGAGTTCAGTAGTGTTTAAAACACATCCAAAGGTCATATTTATGAGCTGCAAGTCCAACTGTATTCCACAAGAATTTAGGCAAATGCATGAAAGATGAGTTATGAGTAAAGCACTATCCCCAAACTGTGGGTGTGGGGAAACTCATCCTAGCACTTTGTGCAGAACTAATACATTGCAACCATATCTGGTTTCAAAATTGATATTTTCTGTAACTAAAAAGGCAGAAATAAGCTAAATAAGCTACCTATCCCCCCTCTGTCCTTCACTTATTAAGACTCCTATTTCTTCCTCTCATCTATTTTTTAAATTCCAATTTCAAATGCCAAAATATTCAACTATTATATATGTTATTGTTCTCTTAATTTAGTCTCTACACAGCCTGAAATTTCTTTTTAATTTCCCTATTATATAATTAGTGTTATATTCATCAATTATGTGATATTTCCAGCAGGTACTGAGCTTTTATGCTCCAAATGTATGCCCTTCCATACTTTAATGCACATAAATATACTTTATACTTTTACATCAACTTAAAAAGTAATCTGTTGAGTGCAAATTCTGTCTTCAGCATTTTGTTGGGGTCAGCAGTGGGGAGAGAAAATGTAGAAGAAGGAAAAGACATGGCTTATTGTTCTCAAAAGAAGTTACAGAGAAACCTCTGGCTTCCTTATCAAAAGGAGGCCCATTTCTTTTTCAATGTCTTTTCTATTGACTTCAAATCTATCGGGCTTTAAAATTATTTGTGTGTGTGCTCATATTCTGACTGTCTCTCCCAGCAGATTGTGAGTTTTGTGAAAGTGAGGCAGGAGATAGATGGGCCCCAGGGTAAGCAGCAGGAGTTCATTCCCTCTGGACAGAAACTCCAAAATATCAATAACAGGACAATCGAGAAAGGAGGCTGTGCCCTGCCCAGATAAGAGATAAAAGACTAGATATTCCTCATTCTCAAGTCAAGGAGACCTTCCCAGCTACACATGTGCAGAAGGGTTCCTTGGAGGTCAAAAAGGGAGAGGGCACCACTCCATAGTAAGTGATGTCAACTACCCATAGGCCTCTTCACTAGAATCCATCTTGGCTAAGAGATGCACATGAACACGGGAGGACCCTGAGGTATACCAAATATGAACTCAGAACCAGGCAAAGCAAGATGATTGGTCAAAGGAAACCTGGAAGAAATTCCCCATAAAAATGATTCAAACTACCATGCGAGCGCAACTCTCTCTCTGAGCCCGCCCATGTGTCTATCCACATGTATTCTTTGTCCTCCTAATGAACACTTTACTTGTTTCACTACTTTCCATCTCTGTGGAAATTCATTTCTACACAGCAGACAGGCCAGGACCTTGTCACTGGCCACTAGTTCCTAGTGGTCTAGTGGCTAGGATTTAGTGCTTTCACTGCCCCGGCCTGACTTCAATCTCTGGTCAGGAACCAAAATCCTGCTTCAAGCAGCTGCAGGCTGAGGCCACCTGAGATGAAAACAGGGGCAATGTTTATCTTGTTTAAGGTCATGTCTTGTTAAAAAACAAAATTCAACTGAGTCAATTTGAAAATCTGATTGGACTTATTTGATGCTTTATGAATTGGGCAGCATCCCATCTAGTGAATAGAAGGGCACTTTGAGAAGTTATACAGAATGGAAGGTTTTTATAGAAAGGAGGGTGGGCAAGAAAGTCATTAGCAAAAGAAAAAAGGTTATTTGGGACCAGTACTATCTTCTCTTTGTAGGGAAGGGAAGCCTTGAGTTTTATCATGCAGATTGCCTCTTCTTCTTGGGTTGGGGGAGATGGAGAGGGCCCCTGTGACAGATTACCACATTGGTGCTGACCAGAAAATTCCAGATTTCAGAATTAAGATAACATTTCTGGTGAAGGTCGAAATTGCAAGTAGGTTAAGTATTAAATATATGCGTGGTATCATGGGCTTTAGCACAAATGAAACCATTTTGTGTCAGTGGTTTTCCTCCTTAATAGTCCCTAATGTAGAACTAGCAGAAGCACAACAAAGATTTGTGGAAAAGTAAATGAGTGCCTAACTCAATTGATCAACTGGTGTAAAGAATGTGGCATAAGAATAAAAAGATCTAGAGAGCAGATGAAAGAAGCTTTTGTGTATATTTTTAAAAGGAATGTCTTCTGTGTTTTCAAATTACTGCAAACCTAATCAGCAATGTTGATGTGACTATTAAAAATGATGCTTTTTGAAAGGTTAGAGAAAGGAAAAACAAGAAAAAAAATAAGGATGTTTGGCATTCTGGATGTTGGCTAAATGGCAATTTAATCACTAAGAACATATTTTATTCTATTGTCATGATATATATGTAATATATGTAAACATTTATTTATATGTCATACATAATATATATTTCTTTTTAATCACCCCTATTGGGGTACAATTTACATACAACTAATAGTACTCATGTTAAGTGTATAGCACAGTTAGATAAATTTTGACAAATATATACAGTTGTGTAATCACTACCACAGTCATGATACAGAAAATTTCCATTACCCAGAAAGTTTCCTTAGGCTCCTTTGTGGTCAATCCTCACCTTCCTACAAAAGTGATATGATGATTTGCTTTCAGTGACTGTAGTTTTCCCATTCTCAAATTTACATAAATAGAATCTAACAGTGTGTATTTGGTTCCTGTTTTCTTTCACTCAGCATGTTTTGAGATTCATCCATGTTATGTATATTAATATTTCATTGCCCTTTACTGCGGATGTGAATTACTCATTCACTTGATGATGAACATTTGAGCTGTTTACAGTTTGCAGCCTTAACCTTTATGAAACCACTGGGATTTCCATTAGAATTCTTTAATTTCTTACCCAATTCAACAGTATGATTTGAAAGTTATCAGAAACCTGCACTTGTCAGAAAGTCTTTAGTATGAATCTTCCTGAAGATGAAGCATTTTTGCAAAAGCATCTATGAATGATAAAAAGATTTAAAAAGACACAGTTAAAGATCTGGTTAAAATGCAATTGACAAAAAAAAATTTGTTTACTGCTGTAACATACAAATTTGACATATTCAAATTTTAGAAATTTTATTTAATTTCATATAACTTATAAGAATATCTATATTAATGATATTTAGTATAATCTAAGTGTATAACCTAAGAAGGTTGGAGATACATTTATCTCTAATCAATTGACAGTGCCTCCTATAACATACCAAATAATCCTAATTAGTTTAATATCTCTCTTTGAGATGACTTAGGGGTCCTCTGAAACATCCCAAAGCTATCTAGAGGTCAAACTAACTTTAATTAGGATTCTATCCTTGAGAAGTTTATCCAAAATGTTAAAAAGTTTCAAAACACTTGGTCAAATAGGATTACAGATCACTGTGAAACAATGCTTATCCATTTAACCAAAGTGACAATGAAAGATTTTAAAAGCAAATACAGAAAGTTATAACAGATTATTTAAAAGGTAAAGAAAATTTACAATCTGTAATCAAAAGCAAATCAGTATTCCAAGAAAACTTTTTCCTCTTAACAGAGAGAGAAAAAAATTTCAAGTTTTTATACCACTTTACTTTTAATCTTAAAATTCATTTACTCAATTAAATTCATTCTAATCTTAGTGAGTCCTGACAACACATAGAATTTCTTTCTAAAGATTACTTTTTCTCCAGAAATCTACAACTTTCTATATTCATATTAACTTGCCCTTTATTTCCTATTTAGAAATAACCAGCATTAAGACAAAATTACTTCCTTTTTCTTTAACAAAATAAATTTCTATTCTTCATACCTTCTTTTAATGAAAACACACATCCTAATACCCTGTATACTAAAATGTTCTCATTATTTCTAGTAGCTTTAATTACATATTTAATTAGAATTCTCAAGTCTTAAAAACCTAAATTCCTAGTGAAAATTAAGAAGTAAGCAATTATGAGCTGTTCTTTACATTAGCATTCTGTAGATTGGCAAATTTATAAATAAATGCTATTTATAATTTCTAAAAATATGTGCTTTCTTACGGAAAATGTCTCAGTGTGACAGCAAACATATTTATTAATAGTCTTAAATATCTTTACTTTCTCTGTAAAAGGAAGCCAATGTTTAGTAATTAATATTTCAGTATATTATTTTATTTGGAAAAGACCTCGATATTCAATGAATTCTCATCATTTAGCTTAACTTAGTTAAACTCTAAAATTTCAAGTTACTAAAACTTCCAGAAAAGCTATTTTTAAGTAGACATTCCTAAAACATAATTATTCCCAGAGTTCACCTAAAAACTCTTGTCTCATTTACCTCTGTTTTATTCACTTGTTCTCAAAAATTATGTTTAGATTACCCAAGAAAACTTTATGAGACATTAGGCCAAGTCAGCCATTATCCCACATTTAATATTGAATATTTTTCAGATCACATGAATCTGAAATTCATTCAAGTTAGTTTCTTTTATATTTCTGAGAATTTCTATAAGTGCTTAATTTCCTTTAAGTCAATTAAATAGAGCTCATTTACAAACTAACTTTGATAATACCATCCAAAGGAAAAGAGACATATTTATAATGTACACATGGACATACATACATCCAGACAAACAGAGATTTCACAGTTTTCCTGCCTGAGTTTAAAAAGGACTCTTCTCCCCTTTTTTCCCCCCTCAGTCTCAGGAATTGGCGATGGTATAGACAAGAGTGAGTGGGAGTACATTAGAGCCCAGGGTAGAACATTTACATTTCAAAGGCACAGGGAGAAAAATGTAAGTTCCTCCTAGTAAGATTCGTTTCCTTCTGGTCAGAATAGTGAAGAGATACTTTTAACAAGCCAGCTTTTTCATATGCAAAAACAAGTTTTAGAATGTCAAAAAGTGCCCCATCTGGGTCATTATTCTCCAGAGCCTAAAGAATACTGTGACAAGCCAGCTTTTTCATATGCAAAAACAAGTTTTAGAATGTCAAAAAGTGCCCCATCTGGGTCATTATTCTCCAGAGCCTAAAGAATACTGTGACCACATGATTTTAGAAAAATATCACCTTCTCCTTTTCATGGGTATGAGCCCATGAAATGAAGAGCTAAGAATTTCCCAATTCTGCAAAATACACCGTAGGGAATATAAGATGAAACAGAGCTCTGATTACCCATTCTCAGTTGTTTATGGCTGGTAATCTTAAAATCTCAAACAAACAAACAAATGTAGTCTCTCAGTGTTGCAAACTCCTCAGCCCAAAAGGGAAAATCCCAAAAATGTTTAGCCACTGACAGACCCAAATGGCTAAGAGAATGAATACCCTGGTATTATCACACACAAGTTCCACTACTTACTAGAGAAATCTCAACCAGCAAAGCATGTGTCTTTTTCCCTTTACCACAGAAATGAAAAGTGCCATGGGCCAATGATGCCTGGTCAGTGGCAAGTGTTCAGGGCCATCTCTGAGACAAAGGTGCTCAAGCAGCTGCTGAGTAGTATCCATGAGCTGCCACTGGTCAGGGGCCAGTGTGCTATGGTTGAGATGCCCACTAGGGATGGTGGCCCCTTCATGGTTGCCAAAATTATTGCCAAACCAAACACAGATTCACTCACCCAATACAGAGCAAAGCCAATCTACTGATACCAGTTGTGGTGAAGGGTTTTATTTGCAGGATGCCAAGCAAGGATAACAAGCAGCTAATGCTCAAAAGACCCAAACTCCCTGAAGACTTTTGGGCAAGTGTTTCTAAAGGCAACATTAGGAGTGAGGGTCTCAGGGTGAATTATCAGTTCATGGACATTCTTTGGATTAGTTGGTGGAGAGGTGACAGGGTGATGTTTTGGGAACCTTAATCATCAGCCTTCTTGTTCCAACCAGTCTGGGACCTACATGCTTGTGATCAGCATGTAGTCAAATCCTCCATCAGGTGGAGAGCCTTAGTGTCTACAAAAAACGCTCAAGTGTCGTGGTCCAAACGTGGGTTGGAAAAGAATTTCCAGACACAAGGCAGAATGTAAAGAAGATAGAATTTATTGGGGGAAAGTGTCTCTGCCAGAACAGCAGGCTGACTTCCTAGTAGTCTGGGGGAGTCGACCCCAAACATGTGCTATTGATCAGTTTTTATAGCCAGAAAACAAAAGAATGGTCCAAGGGGAAAATTTCGTTTACTAATTGGTGGAGGCACATATACTTTCCTTCTGTAGGGTGGCAGTGGGACAGGGAAGATGCCTTTTCTTATTTGGGACAGGTCTCATGGCCCAGCTGGGCTCAGGAATTTCATAACCATCACAACATGGTGGGGAGGGCAATTAAGGGTCTGATAAGGGGTGTAACGCTGACACTTTTTCAGAGAGGGTTGTCCTTTGTCCTTGAAGCACCATTGTCCTTGGAGCACCACATCAAGGATATGTGTCAGACTGTTATCTATATCCCTTGAGGAGAAAGGGATATAGATAACACTGTTTTTCAATCTATTGTTACTTTTCTTGCTTGACTGCTTTTCCTTTGTTTCTGAGTTTTGTCAGTTCTATAATCATTAACTGCTCTTTGGAAATCAAGGGAGGCCTAGGAGACTAAAGCTTTTTTCTACAAACAAGAAGCAGGGAACACTGGGAGTCTGTCACTGGGAAGGCCCCACAGGATTCTACTCAGTTTCACAATCATGAATAAAGTTGTTTCTATGAACGTTCATGTACAAATTTTGTGTGGACATATTTTTCTCATTTAAATTCCTAGGGGGTGAAATTAGGGGGTTGTATTAATGCTAAACTGTTTTCGAAAATAGTACATCATTTCACATTTTCTTCAGGAATGTATGGGACTTCTGGTTGTTCTCCATCCTTACTAACATTTGATGCTATCAATCTTTTTAATTTTAGTCATTCTAGTAGATGTGAAGTTATTTGCATCGTGGTTTTAATTTTTCTTTGATGACTAATAATGCTGAACATTTAAAAAAGTTGCTTATTTACCATTCATGTATCTTCTTTGGTTAAGTGTCTTATTAAATTTTTTGCCCAATTTAAATTAAACTGTTTGTCTACTAAGTAGTGTTTTAGTAAAAGCTGGAGAAGAAGTAAGTTTGGCTGGATTACAGAAAACAAGGGGGAGAGTGGTAGGAATGAGGCCAAGAGAGACATGGGAGAAGGGGAGAACAGATCAAAAAGGACTTTGAGGCCTTGGTGCAAACTTTGGATTTATTGTAATTAAATTGAATTCACTGGATGATTTTGAGTATAGAGTGGCACAATCAGGCTTAAATTTTAAGGGACCACTTTGGCAGCTCTGTGAACAGGCCAGAGGAATGGGAGTAAACACAGGATAGACTAGGAGGTTATTGCAGCAGTCAGAAAGAGAGAAACTGGTTAGTTGCAGTTCTGAATGATCTTTCCCCTCACTCTTGTTCCTGACATTCCAAACTGTATAATTTCAGATGTGGAAGACTGAGAAATTTCCTGGATTTTCTCAACAGAATATTGACTTACTCAAGGCCTTTAAGTGGAACACACTCTACTGAGGGTTGAGAGAAAGCTGACAATAGTGGCTTGCTTAGCTTAACTCAGTGGTTATGGTTGTTAGTTGTGGTTGCAATATTATGGTTGTGTGACTCTTTGGTTAGTATTCACTTTCTCCATCTTGGAATATAAGTTTGATGAGGATGGAAAAATTACCTCTTTTTTTAACTCACCACTGTAGCCTCAGTTTGAGCACAGTGCCTGCCAATTAGCATTTAGTCAATGAGTTTTTTTGTAGGGGAGTGAATGTGTGTATGTGTGAGGGAGAGAGAGAAGAGGGGCAGAAACAGAGAGGGGAAGAGACAGACATAGGGACAGGGGAACAAGTCCATATTGCAAAAGAACAGGACAATATTTTCTGTGAGTAGAATGCTCAGAGCCTGTGTACTGTGTTCTTTTCTACTTTCTCAGGTTAGATGTATCACTTCATAAATTTTCTTTATCTTATCCAAAATGAATCTACATATTTTTTTCTTATAAGTATAAAGAAAAAGATTTTGGGGGGGGGAAATTTTTAATGTCTCACTACAATTCAAGTACCATAGATGTCTCTTTCTATTATTTGTATATCTTGAAAATATACCAGTATTATTGTCTAACACAAAGGAAGCACTAAATAAAACTTTTTCTTTGAAACATTGGTACTATAAATTATAAGAGACAGGAGCTATGTTTTCACAGCTCTGTTTCTTGAGCACCCAGCCCAATGGTATTGTGGAGATGGAATAACAATCACCATGAGCACAGGTCACTGCTGACATAGGGACTTGCTTTCTCTCTAAACCATTTGACTTTGTTGGTGCCCAGGGCAGGATGCTCCAAAGTATGCCTCAGTGGAATATTACTTTGAATTAAAGTTACTGAAGAAATGACTGATGCAAGAGAAACACACTGACCTTCCTATCTGTCTCCATGAAAGCAGGAAATTAATATCTCATGTGAATGGTGCCCTCCCTGTACCAGGAGGTAGAAAGACATCATTAGCACCAGAGATAGGGAATGCAGGGTCAAGAAGACTGTATAAACCTTTTTACTTCTTTAACTCAAGAAGGTTGGCAGGGACATTTCTTCCTCCTCAACAGCTGACAAGACAACCAAGAGGCTGGCTAAACCCTGCTTCCCACCACAAGACTGCTGCAGCTGAGAGATCCTAGGACACATGACAAAGGCCAGCAGAAGGTAAAATTTCTTATCTCCTCAACTTCCCAGGCCTTTAAGGTCTGGTGGGAGGGAAAGTGCTTAAGAATCTCCTTTTCTCTATCTCTAAATTTAGATTAGCAGAAGAAAATACTTATGGAGCAAGATCCTTGTGACATAGAAAATCTGGTATTTGGAAATGAGTAATCTCGTCTCAGTTTTTCTTAATCCTTTCCTCCCAGAGACAGTCACTGTTTTTCTTTGTCTCTGTCTCCTGAGTCATGTTTCATAAGAAGAAAGAACCATAGGGCAGAATACAGGCGTAGGCCCTATAAGCCTGCTGTCTGAGACAGCCTCACAGACTGGTGAGTTAACAGTTCTCTCCAGTCCAGTGCCTATTAAGACAAACTTTGCTGTCAGTCCTCTGTATAAAAACTGGATGAGATTTTTCCTTCTGTATTTTTCTATGTCCTGAGAGTTTGGCTTTTTGTCCAGTGAGAATATTATCTCTGGTCTCCACCATCTGGATGGTGTATTTACTGGGGTGCATCTGGTAACCCGTTGAATTGACTGGGGTTCTGAGACACAAAGTCACAAACAGCACACTCTAGTCTTGTTGTGCCAGCTGTCAGAGGAGTTTGTCCTAAGGGGACCCAGTCCATAAGGGGCCTTTGTTGTTTCAACCTTCATTGCCTTGTTAGTGTTGGAAAAGTCCCATTCCAGTAGCATATGCCTGATGTCACAGATTAGTAGGTTTGGGATCAGAGGTGCCTCAAATTCCCAGGAGAGACCAGGGACACCGTTTGCATTATACCACCCTTACTGCCTGTGCAATGAAGGCCTTTGCTTTCTTAGATTATCCTTGGAAATGAATTTTCACATTATAGGGGCTATATCATCTGTGCCCTCTCCATCTGAAAGTCTGCTTATTTTATCCATGGTAAGGATTTATTCTAAGCCTGAAAAGTTACCTCTGGGTCGTTCCATTAAAAGGCTTACTGATTTGAGTCACTATTTGAAATTAATGTAAGGTCTTACTCCTCAATGGCCAGATGATGGATCCTTTAAATTTGCTGTATTTAAAAGATTGCCTTTTTGAGAGCTCTCATCATAAACAGCTGTCATATTGATATTTATGGAAGGATCAAATTGAAAGGAAAAATAATGTATAACAGCTAGCCTTAGGGAATCGTTATTAAGATGAAATAACAGAAATTAGACTTAAAGATCCAACATGAATTCCCCTTTTTAAGAAAAATTTTAAAAATTGCCCCATCTCCTCAGCAATTCCTTAGGTCCTCCTACAAATAATTAGGAAAAGATCAGTTGGAAGCCAATATTCAAGAGCTAATAGAAACAATTATCTTTGTCTTCCAAATCTCTACAAAACCAGAAATGCAACTTAGGAACGAGTCAAGGCCCATTTATCTTCACCAACCCTGAAACCTATTCCTCTCAAATTCTTGTAGATATTATAAAAGTTAAGGATAATTGGAACAAAATTGTCCTGTACTTAAGAAGAAAAAGTTTTTTAAATAATAATTACCCTGAGACTTATGATAATAGAAAAATACACTCCAAAACTCATAGAAGAAAATTTACATTTTTTTTCCTCTGTCCCTTAAAGTTATAAATCTTACCATGTCTTTGAAATGTAAACACAGCCACATTGGCTGAGACTGAGCCCAGATTAGCTCAATTGTTAGAACCTGAAACTAAAATTTAAAGAAAAAAAAGAAAGAGGTTTTTTTTTAAACAAAAACCCTCTCTTGCTCAAACTCTAAATCACAGTCTCCTTAAAATTGTTTATCAAGGGCAAGTACACTTAAAGGGCAAGAAGACTTAAAAGTCTTCTCCATAAATAATAAAAGACTGTAGCTATCTGAGTGAGTAAACTTAATTTATTCCAACAAGCAATATAAAAATTCTCAAAAATATAACAAAAACAAATACAAATATTTTTCAAATTCACATGATCTAAGATAATTTTTGGTAAGTAAAATCTAGTTCAGGTTTAGGTTTAATTAATACAGACATATCTTAAGAGTTATCAGCATTAAGTATAATAGCTTTATTCTATGTAGTTTTACTAAAAGTCAAATAAGCTCATGTTATCTCTTTTACAAAATTTCTCAGAAAAAAGTAATAATAATAATAATTTAAGATGATGGCTAACACTACTTTAACATCTTATGAAATTGTCTTGAGTAATCTGAGTGATTGTTAAGAACAAATTAATTAAATAGACATAAGATAAGAATTCTTTTAGGTAAACTTTTTTTAGCAATAATTGTTTTTGCCATGTCAACTTAAATAGTTTTCTAAATGTCTTTGATAAATTGTACCCTTAGAGTTTTGCTAAGTTAAATTAAATGAATTGAATGTCTAGATCATTTCCAACTAAGACAAAATACTGAAATATTAATTGCTGAACGAGTCTAAGTTTACCTACTTTTGACCTCTTATTACACACTAAATATGTTTGGTTCTATTAGTAAACATGTCTTGTGCTTCATTAAAAGCTTGTACTATGAAGTAGAATATGTTTCTAGAAATTATGAAATGTATTTATAAGTTTGCCAAGCCACAAAATACTTACACAGTTAATAATTTTAACTTTATCTTTACAAAAAAATTAAAGCTTCAAAGGATTAAGAATTGTAAATAATATATGTGGTTAAAACTACTAGGAATTATAAGGAAATTAGAATGTGTTTTGGGGTAAGAAAAAGTGTAAGGTATGGAGATGTTTTTGTTAATGTAAAAACTTTGTTAAGTGATTTTTGTCCTAAAGCCAGTTACTTCTAAATGGGAAAGAGAACAAGGGACAAACCAAAATGGACATAGAAAGTTGTAAGAGGTTTGTTAAAAAGGAATCTTTAGAAAGGAATTTTATGTGTAGTCAGGTCTAAGATTGGAATGAATTTAATAAAGTGATTGAGTTTTAATATCCAATGTAAGCTGGTAGAAAATTAAAATTTGTTTTTTCTCTCTTTTTGCAAAATTTTCTTAATTATTAGTCTGCTCTTAATGAGAAATTGTAAACAAAGACTTTTTTTTACATTTAATGTAATCTGTCTAGCAAAACAAATATTGTTCATTTTGTCTTTATGAGTCTTTGATAATTTTGAAGAAAAACTGAGTGCTTTCAATATTAAAAGAGCTAAGTCTTTGTACAACTATTTAACTATCTGTATTTACATGTGAATCTTTGTCACTTTGATTAAATTGATAACTAAATATTAATTCACAGTGACATATGATCATATCTGACAAAGTGTTTTAAAACATTTTTATTTTTGAAAAAGTAGATTTTCCCCCAAATCAAATTCTAAATGAAGTCTTATTGACCTGGAAATAACGTTCAGGTTTTCCAGAGGCCCCCTGGAACACCTTAAAAGATTTGTTTTATCTTATTAGAAAAGAGAGCTATGAAACTCATTAGGCTTATTTGGTATGTTACTTACATGGGAAGCATTGCTAAATAAATGATCATAAACTCTAGGTTATATCATAAGGGTGAATGTTATTAATATAAATGTTCTAGAAAGTATATGAAATTCCTAAAATTGGATATGTCCTAGTATAATGTTATCAGTCATAATTCTAGTTATTATCTTAAATGTTTTGTGTCACAGATAAATTTTCTTGTCAATTCCATTAGAATGAATCAAATTTTTAGTAATGGATATTTGTCTTTTATTACTTAGACAATGGTTTCACTCAGATGCTTTTACAAAAGCTTCCTGAAAATGTGTTTCATGTTCAGAGAAATTCTTGGAAAAGGATCTAACAAGTATTCTAGAGCACAAGTTTCTGATGAATTTCAAATCATTACACTGAACTGAGTAAGAATTTACAAAACCCTAATGGAGAAATTGATGGTTTCATAAAACTTCTAACAAAAGATCAAACAAAACAAGAATTAATTACATGGGACTAAGTAAACTGAAGAAGATGGTTATAATGTTTTATGATTTTAAAAATAAATTTATTTATTTTATTTATCTTTGGTTGCGTTGGGTCTTTGTTGCTGTGTGTGGGCTTTCTCTAGTTGCGGCGAACGGCAGCTACTCTTCATTGTGGTGCGTGGCCTTCTCATGTTGTGGAGCGTGGGCTCTACGTGCATGGGCTTCAGTAGTTGTGGCTTGTGGACTTCAGTAGTTGTGGCTCATGGGCTCTAGAACACAGGCTCAGTAGTTGTGGCGTGTGGGCTTAGTTGCTCTGGGGCTTGTGGGATCTTCCTGGACCATGGCTCGAACCCATGTCCCCTGCACTGGCAGGCAGATTCTTAACCACTGTGCCACCAGGAAAGCCCCATTTTATGATTTCTTTTTCGTGGTACACGGGCCTCTCACTGTTGTGGCCTCTCCTGTTGTGGAGCATAGGCTCCGGACGAGCAGGCTCAGCGGCCATGGCTCACGGGCCCAGCCACTCCGCGGCATGTGGGATCTTCCCGGACCAGGGCACGAACCCATGTCCCCTGCATCAGCAGGCAGACTCTCAACCACTGCACCACCAGGGAAGCCCTATGATTTTTAAATTTGAAACATTGCTGGTTCTTTTTTTTAAGTTTTGTTTCTCCAAATTTAGGAAAATTTGTTTTTCTCTCTCTTTTTTTTTTTTTTTTTGCGGTATGTGGGCCTCTCACTGTTGTGGCCTCTCCTGTTGCGGAGCACAGGCTCCGGAAACGCAGGCTCAGCGGCCATGGCTCACGGGCCTAGCCGCTCTGCGGCATGTGGGATCTTCCTGGACCGGGGCACGAACCCGTGTCCCCTTCATCGGCAGGCGGACTCTCCACCAGTGCGCCACAAGGGAAGCCCTGTTTTTCTCTCGTAAGCTTAGAGCAATTTGGTAAATTATACCCTTGTAAGCAAAATTGAATCATTTGTCTTTTTCTCCCTACCCGATTCCTCCAGAATTCAGAGGCTTTCAGTGAACATTCTTATTTTCTTGGCAATATAGTTATTTGCATAATTTCAATAAGAATCTGTTCTCCTTATAATAGCACATAATTGCAAACATTGATTATATTACTAAAGTTTTGCCTAGAATGTCATATTTGAGAGAGATATACATAAACTTAGATTTGACCAAACAGCTTTAAGAAACTAAGGTTGACTTCATGGAGCCAATAAAGCCCCTTGGGAAAATAGTGTGGTACCTTGCTTACAGAGTTCCCAGCAGCCTTACTAGCTGAGTAAGGAAGGTCACTTCCTGGCAAATGCAAGAACCTCAGAATATTTGGGGGACATTGAGGAGAAAAATTCCCCCAAATCTATGGATGTCAAATGATTGGCTTGGCTTCTTAGCCTCAAGGGACTATTAAAAGTTTAATCTGGAGATTCCTTATAAAAAGTTCCAGCAAAGCAGATTTAAAAGAGCCTATATGGGAGATTTCCCTCTAACCCTGGAGATATTCTGCATAGATAGTGGTTGACCAGAGGTAAAGCCTGAAGTCCTTCATGAATTTCAATCAAAATTGGACTTTAAGAAGCCAGAACTCCTCACAGTGACATTCAGGAGAGAGGGTAGAGACAAAGATGGCAGAGTAGAAGGACGTGAGCTCACCTCCTCTCATGAAACCACCCAAATCACAACTAACTGCTGAACAACCATCAACAAAAAAGACTTGAACATACAAAAAAGACATTCTACATCCAAAGACAAAGAAGAAGCTACAAGTAGATGGTAGGAGGAGTGCTTTCGTGATATAATCAAATCTCATACCTACTGGGTGGGCGACCCAGAAAGTGGAAAATAATCATCATATCACAGAGGTTCTCCCACAGGAGTGAGAGTTCTGAGACCCACGTGAGGCTCCTCAGCCTGGGGACATGGCAATGAGAGGAGGAGATCCCAGAGCATTTGATCTTGAAGGCCAGTGGGACTTGAGGGCAGGAGCTCCACAGGATTGGGGGAAACAGAGACTCCACTTTCGGAGGGTGCACACAAGGTTTCATGTGTACTGGGACCCAGGGCAAAGCAGTAACTCTGTAAAAGCCTGGGTCAGACCTACCTGAGGGTCTTGGAGGGTCTCCTGGGGAGGAAGAAGTTGGCTGTGGCTCACTGTGGGGGCAAGGACACTGGTGGCAGAGGACCCAGGGAATATTTTTTGTTGTGAGCTCTCCTGGAGGTCACCATTTGGGCACTGAGACCTGGCCCCACCCAATAGCCTGCAGTCTCCAGTTCTGGGATGCCTCAGGGCAAACAACCAACAGGGTGGGAACACAGACCCTCCCATGAGCAGACAGGCTGCCTAAAGTTATTCTGATCCCACAGCCGCCTCTAAACACCACGTGACACAGCCCTGCCCACAAGAGGGAGAAGACCCAGCTCCACCCACCAGTGGGCAGGCACCAGTCCCTACCACCAGGAAGACTGCACAAGCTCCTGAACCAACCTCACCCATCAGGGGGCAGGCACCAGAAGTGAGAGGAGCCATGATCCTGCAGCCTGAGGAAAGGAGGCTACAAACACGGAAGGCAGAGAAATGTGTTCCAGATGAAGGAACATCATCAAACTCCAGAAGAACAACTAAGTGGAGTGGAGACAGGCAATCTTCCAGAAAAAGAATTCAGAGTAATGATAGTAAAGATGATACAAGTAACTGGAAAAAGAATGGAGGCACAGACCAAGAACATAGATGAAATTTTTAACAAAGAGCTAGAAGTTTTAAAAAACAGAGATAAACAATAACTGAAATGAAAAATACCCTACAAGTAATCAATAGCAGAATAAATGAGGCAGAAGAATAAATAAGTGAGCTGGTAGACAGATTGGTGAAAATCACTGCTTTGGAACCGAATAAAGAAAAAAAATGAAAACAAATGAGGACAGTCTAAGAGACCTCTGGGACAACATTAAATGTGCCAACATTCACATTATAGGGGTCCCAGAAGGAGAAGAGAGAGACAGAGGGGCTGAAAAAATATTTGAAGAGATAATAGCCATAAACTTCCCTAACATGGAAAAGGAACAGTCACTCAAGTCCAGGAAGCACAGAGAGTCAAATACAGGACAAACCCAAAGAGGAACATGCCAACACACATGAATCAAATTGACAAAAATTAAAGACAAAGAAAACATTAAAAGCAACAAGAGAAAAACAACAAATAACATACAAGGAAACCCCAGTAAGGTTATCAGCTGATTTTTTCAGCAGAAACTTTGCAGGCCAGAAGGGAGTGGCCCACTATATTTACAGTGATGAAAGGCAAAAACCTACGACCAAAAATACTCTACCCAGCAAGGCTCTTATTCAGACCTGACAGAGAAATCAAAAGCTTTATAGACAAACAAAAGCTAAGAGAATTCAGCACCATCAAACCAGCTTTACAACAAATGCTAAAGGAACTTCTCTAGATGAAAAAGAAAATGCCACAACTAGAAAAAAAAGAAAATTATGAATGGGAAAGCTCACCATTAAAGGCAAACATACAGTAAAGGTAGGAAATCATCTACTCACAAATATGATATCAAAACAAGCAATCATGAGAAGAGGAGAGTACAAATGCAGGATATTGGAAATGCATTTGAAATTAAGAGACCAGCAACTTAAAACAACTTTTTGTGTATATATATATATATATATATATACACTCTGCTATATCAAAACCTCATGGGAAATGCAAACCAGATATCTACAATAGATACACAAAGAAAAAGCAACCCAAATGCAACACTAAAGATGGTCATCAAACCACAAGGGAAGAGAACAAAAGAGGAAGGGAAGAAAAAAGAGCTACAAAAACAAACCCAAAACAATGAACAAAATGACAATAAGAACATACATATTGATAATTACATTAAAAGTAAATAGACTAAATGCTCCAACCAAAAGACATAGACTGGCTGAATAGATACAAAAGCAAGAACCATATATATGCTGCCTACTAGAAACTCACTTTAGATCTAGACACCCACACAGACTGAAAGTGGGAGGGTAAAAGAAAGGTATTCCATACAAATGGAAATCAAAGGAAAGCCAGAGTAGCAATAGTCATATCAGACAAAATAGACTCTAAAATAAAGACTGTAACAAGGACCAAGAAGGACACTGCATAATGATCAAGGAATCAATCCAAGAAGAAGATACAACAATTGTAAATATATATTCACCCAACACAGGAACGCCTCAATATATAAGGCTAATGCTAATAGCCATAAAAGGAGAAATTGACAGTAACACAATAGTATTGGGGGATGTTAACACCCCACTTTCATCAATGGACGGATCATCCAGACAGAAAATCAATATGAAAACACAGGCCTTGAATGACACATTAGACCAGAAGAAATCAATTGATATTTATAGAGCATTCCATCTGAAAGCAGCAGAATACACATTCTTCTCAAGTGCACACGAAACATTCTCCAGGATAGATCACACACTGGGCCACAAAGTGAGCCTTGGTAAATTTAAGAAAATTGAAATCATATGAAGCACCTGTTCCAAACACAATGCTATGAGATTAGAAATCAACTACGAGAAAAAAACTGTAAAAAACACAAATACATGGAGGCTAAACAATATGCTATAAGCAACCAATGTATCACTGAAGAAATCAAAGCAAAAATTAAAAATATACCTACAAATGAAAACAAAAACACGAAGTTCCAAAACCTATGGGATGCAGCAGAAGCATTTCTAAAAGGGAAGTTTATAGTGATAAAATCTTACCTCAGGAAACAAGAAAAATCTCAAATAAACAACCTAACCTTATAAGTAAAGCAACTAGAGAAAGGAGAACAAACAAAACCCAAATTTAGTAGAAGGAAAGAAATCATATAGATCAGAGCAGAAATAAATGAGAGACAAAGAAAACAGTAGGAAAGATCAATGAAACTAGTAGCTGGTTCTTTGAAAAGATAAAATTGATAAACCATTAGCCAGCATCATCAAGAAAAAAATGGGGAGAGCTCAAATCAATAAAATTAGAAATAAAAAAGAAGTTACAATGGACACCACAGAAATACAAAAGCTCATAAGAGACTACTACAAGAAACTATATGCCTGTAAAATGCACAACCTAGAAGAAATGGACAAATTCTTAGAAAGGTACAACCTTCGAAGACTGAACCAGGAAGAAATAGAAAATATGAGCAGACAAATCACAAGTACTGAAATTGAAATTGTGATTAAGAAACTCCAACAGGGCATCCCTGGTGGCGCAGTTGTTAAGAAACCACCTGCCAAGGCAGGGGACATGGATTTGAACCCTGGTCCAGGAAGATCCCACATGTCACAGAGCAACTAAGCCCATGGGTCACAACTACTAAGCCTGCTCTCTAGAGCCCACGAACCACAGCTGCTGAGCCTGCATGCCACAACTACTGAAGCTCACGTGCCTAGATCCCATGCTCTGCAACGAGAGAAGCCACCGCAATGAGAAGCCCATGCACCGCAATGAAGAGTAGCCCCCGCTTGCCACAACTAAAAAAAGAAAGCCTACATACAACAACAAACACCCAATGCAGCCAAAAATAAAATAAATAAATAAATTAATTAAAAAAAATTTATTTAAAAAAAAGAAACTCCCAACAAACAGAAGTCCAAGATCAGATGGCTTCACAGGTGAATTCTCTCAAGCATTTAGAGAACACTAAACACCTGTTCTTCTGAAACTATTCCATAAAATTTCAGAAGAAGAAACATTCCCAAACTCATCCTATGAGGCCATAATCACCCTGATACCAAAACCAAACAAAGGTACTACAAAAAAAGAAAAAGAAGTCAATATCACTGATGAACATAGACTCAAAAATCATTTACAAAATACTAGCAAAGTGAATCCAACAACACATTAAAAGGATCAGACACCATGATCAAGTGGGATTTATCCCAAGGATGCAAGGATTTTTCAATATCCACATATCAATCAGTGTGATACACCACATCAATGAATTCAGTAAAGTCACAGAATACAAAATTAATACACAGAAATCTCTTTCATTCCTATACACTAAAAACAAAAGATCAGAAAGAGAAATTATGGAAGGAATCCCATTTACCATCACATCAAAAAGAAAAAAAATACCTATGAATAAATCTACCTAAGGAGACAAAAGACCTGTACTCTGAAAACTCTAAGATGCTGATGAAAGAAATCGAAAGTGACACAAACAGATGGAGAGATATACCATGTGCTTGGATTGGAAGAATCAATACTGTCAAAATGACTATACTACTTAAGGCAATCTACAGATTCAATGCAATCCCTGTTAAATTACCAGTGGAATTTTTTTTTTTAGACTTTTTTCATGTGGACCATTTTTAAAGTCTTTATTGAATTTGTTACAATATTGCTTCTGTTTTATGCTTTGATTTTTGGTTTTTGTTTGTTTGTTTGTTTGTTTGTTTTGGTTGCATGGCATGTGGGATCCCAGCTCCCTGACCAGGGATCGAAGCTGCATCCTCCTCATTGGAAGGTGAAGTCCCAACCACCGGACCGCCAGGGAAGCCCCCACCAATGGCATTTTTCACAGAACTAGAACAGAAAAATTTTAAATGTGTATAGAAACACAAACCCCCAAATAGCCAAAGCATACTATGAAAGCAAAATGGAGCTGGAGGAATCAGGCTCACTGTCTTCAGACTATATTAAAAGCTACAGTAATCAGTATGGTACTTGCACAAAAACAGAAATATAGATCAATGGAACAGAATAGAAAGCCCAGAAGTAAACCCACACAACTATGGTCAATTAATCTATGACAAAGGAGGCAGGAATATACAATGTAGAAAAGACAGTCTCTTCAATAAGTGGTGCTGGGAAAACTGGACAGCTACATGTAAAAAAAAATGAAATTAGAACAATTTTCTAACACCACAGACAAAAATAAACTCAAAATGCATTAAAGACCTAAATGTAAGATGGGATATTATAAAACTCTTAGAGGAAAATCCAGGCAGAACACTCTTTCACAGCAGCAATATCTTTTTGGATCCACCTCCTAGAGGAAAGAAAACAAAAACTAAAATAAACAAATGGGACCTAATAAAACTTAAAAGCTTTTGCCCAGCAAAGGAAACCATAAACAAAACAAAAAGACAACCTACAGAATGGGAGAAAATATTTGCAAATGATGGGACTGACAATGGAATAATCTCCAAAGTATACAAATAGCTTATGCAGCTCAATATCAAAAAAGCAAACAACCCAATCAAAAAATGGACAGAAGATCTAAACAGACATTTCTCCAAAGAAGACATACTGATGGGCAAAAAGCACATGAAAATCTGCTCAACATCACTAATTATTAGAGAAATGCAAATCAAAACTACAATGAGGTATCACCTCACACCAGTCAGAGTAACCATCATCAAAAAGTCTACAAACTGTAGACTACAAAAATGTTGGAGAGGGTGTGGAGAAAAGGAGTCCTCCTACACTGTTGGTGGGAATGTAAATTGATTCAACCACTATGGAGAATATTATGGGATTCCTTAAAAAACTAAAAATAGAACTACCATATGATCCAGCAATCCTACTCTTAGGCATGTATCTGGAGAAAATTATACTTCCAAAAGATACATGCACCCCAGTGTTCAGTGCAGCACTATTCACAATAACCAGGATATGAAAGCAATTTAAATGTCCATTGACAGATGAATGGATAAAGAAGATGTGGAACATATATACAATGGAATATTACTCAGCCATAAAAATGAATGAAATAATGCCATTTGCAGTAACATGAATTGATGTAGAGATTATCATACTAAGTGAAGTAATTCAGAGAAAGACAAATATCATATGATATCACTTATCTGTGGAATCTAAACAAATGATACAAATGAACTTAATTACAAAAGAGAAACAGACTCACAGACTTAAAAAACAAACTTATGGTTACTAAAGGGAAAAGGTATGGGGAGGGATAAATTAGGAGTTTGGATTCACATATACACACTACTATATATAAAATAGATAATCCACAAGACCCTACTGTATAGCAAAGGGAACTCTACTCAATATTCTGTGATAACCTATATGGCAAAAGAATCTGAAAAAGAATGGATATATGTATATGTATAACTGAATCATTTTGCTGTACACCTGAAACTAATTCAACATTGTAAATCAACTATACTTCAATATAAAATAAAAATTAAATTTAAAAAAGAGATTAAAAAAAGAAGTGTCTTCCAATGCAAGGATCAGATCAAAGAACATGAATGGAATATTCCTACTGGGACGATTAGGAGGATAACACATCCTTGGTAGGTGCAGAGCCTGTTCACTTATCCTCTGACTTTCCTTGTTCCCTTTCTCCACTACATCCAATTAAGCAGATAAAAACTTTGAGAAAGCTGCCTCTTCCTTCACCAATGCCAAGAAGGACAAACTCAAAGAGCCATTTGTCTGTCTGTCTTCCTCTGATGTTGCTTCTTCACGTTTGAGCTATTGGGAGGAGAGAGAGGCAATAAATTCTCTTAATAAAAGCAAAAAATAAAAATAAAAAACAAGCCTATATGGTCAGTCACAATCCTTGCTATACTTATATAAATAAGACCAAGTTTATTGAATCTAGACTTATTTTGCAAACAAATTTGTCTTAATTTGGCTATCTTTGATAGAAATGAGGGTGATTTTAGAGGGAAAAATTATCTTTCAATAGAAACCAAAATACGTATTGTGGATATTAGATTCTAGTGCTATTAATTTTCCTTGAAGTTTTGTTAATTACCTGAAAACTGTACTGTATCCTGAATTTTTCTAGTTTCCTCCACTACCTGACTACAACTCTCCAAACTAGTGTTTCCAAATTTTCTCCCACCCTTTTGACTTGGAATCATTGCAACTAAAACTGCTTTTTTTTCTGAAGTCCTGCATACTGAAGGTAGATACCTTAATATAAACTTCAGAGAAATCTCCACAGCAGCTCATGTTTAGACAATCTTCTTCGTTCCTGTTGCTATATGGACCACTCAGAAAGTTTACCTGAACATCTGATGGACATTCAAACTACAAAAGATGCTTTAACCCTGACATTTAGAGATCTTCTCAACTGTCTACCCTCAGAACTCAAAAACTGATCCGAAATTTGCCTCAATTATTAACCATTGTTTTTTTGTCTCCATAGCAATGCCTCTTATTAAATACCTGATTGCTTGTACAGTAAGCTTAACTTCTACTTGGAAATACTGCTTTGGAAGAGAAAATTAAGGTAAAATGATCATATGGATGGACTCTAATCCAATATGACTTGTATCTTTATAAGGGGGGAATTTTAGAACACAGACATGCACAGACTGAGGGGCAACCATGTGAGGACACAGCGAGAAGGTAGCCATCAAAGGAGAGAGACCTCAAGGAAACTAAACTTGATATTTTGATCTTGGACTTCTAGCCTCTAGAACTATGAGAAAATATATTTTTGTTGTTTAAGCCACCTAGTAGCCAGTGTGGTATTTTGTTATGGCAGCCCTAGCAAACAAATACAATCACTATTAGGGAAAAAAAATCATGTGCTTTGTTATTCCAGTAGAATGATTTTAACACTGATTACTTCTTACCTTGAGATTATAAAAGACAGGGATAAACATTACTGTAGAGTATATATGAGTTGTGTCCTATGAAACAAAGCTAGTTAACAAACACCTCTCAGCTGTAGATGATGCCATGTGTTCATCTGATCAGCAAGAGGACATGAGTGGAAGGGAGAACCTTTTCTGCTTCAGACAAGCAACTTCCTGGGTTACCCTGAGTATGACAAAGAGGGCCATTGCTTGGGGACCAGGTCTCCAAGCAGTCGCAGCAGGCCTCAGGGACCCACAAGAAAATTGTGAAGGAAGAATATTACTAGCCAGGCCCATATGTATCTTTTCCTCCCATCACTGCTCTTTTGTGAAAAATTCTTCCAAATGCATATTTTTGTCCCAAAATATCATGTTGGACGCTCGCTACTAGGAGCAAAATTTTCTAGCATCTCTGTTGGATGAATTTTCACACTTGCAAAATCACTCAGAAAAGAGTTCATCCTCCCAACACCTGCCCTGCACCAGTGTCCCCCTAAACAGCATCTGACCACAATATGAAGGAACTTACCTCCCAGGTAAACAGGTGCTTGAATGTGATTTAATTATCTCTGCATCCTCTCCCTGGTTTCCCTGTGAAATCTAGTCACCTCTTTGCATTAAAGCATTTCTGTGAGAAGCCCTGTAAGGTGCTGGATATTCTCAATTCTGTCCTGCTGGTTTCTCTGAAGTGCCTAGAAGCTGTCCTCTCCACACACAAACTGTTCTGACAAACTTCATTTGAATGATTTGGATTTTAATTCTCAATTTGCTTCTGTTCCTAAGCTCTTAAGGCTTTTTTTTTTTTTTTAACAATTCAGAAAAAACATTAAAAAAAAGACAAGGTTGGGCTTCCCTGGTGGGACAGTGGTTGAGAGTCCGCCTGCCGATGCAGGGGACACGGGTTTGTGCCCCGGTCTGGGAAGATCCCACATGCCGCGGAGCGGCTGGGCCAATGAGCCATGGCCGCTGAGCCTGCGCGTCCGGAGCATGTGCTCTGCAACGGGAGAGGCCACAACAGTGAGAGGCCCACGTACCGCAAAAAAAAAAAAAGGCAAGGCTACTCGCAGATCTAACATGCTAAGCTTTAACTTAGTACGTTCTTAAGACTGATGTTTTCCAAGGAACAAACTTTCATGTTTCCTGTGCAATAATAAAGGTTTGTTATAAAAGTTAAGTACGAAAAGTGAAAAAAAATAAAAATTGTGGTATCTTCACAGTTGAGTTCTTAACATATTTTCTGATATATGTAAAAAGAGAAAAATTGTCAAAATGAATACCAACATTTTAAAAAATAATAATTAAGCCTAAATCCCTAGATTTACCAATTTTATAAAATAAGAAAATAACATTTTATAAAATACAATTTTATGAAATATGATTTTATAAAATTTGTTTAGCTAAGTAACAAATGATTTGCCCAAAAAACAGATTGAGCAGGTGGAGTCCAGAGGGCACATTCTACAAAATAAGTTTATTGACACTGTAAAGGGTCACTAGCATAAAATTGTGGCGGGAATAAAAAGGGCAGTGACCTTCCTCCTGAAGTTTAGGAGTGATCCCTGAATTGAGAGATATCTGAGTTGAAGTGGTCATTGGAAACAAATGGTAGAGAGAAATCACAGAGAGCAGACTATCAATTCCAGCTTCAGGACTCAGAGAAGGAAGGAAGAGCTTCAGATTTCACTGCAGAGAATGAGGCTGAGAAACTTTAAAATCAGATGCTGTTTCCCAGATCCAGGAGGCCAGCTAATGCACAAAAATGCTTAAAGCCACATAGGTATGTCACCTTTATTTCCTAGAGAAGATGTTAGCATTTTCTAAATCCTCATCTACCGTGCCTGGCATGCATTATTTTATAGCTTTCTGGAAGTTTCATCAGCACCACTTGTATATTTGTAGTACGATGTGTCTGTGGAGAGTACAGAATGCAGGTCCGAGGTGGGGGCAACGGACTCTTCTAGCTACCACAGTGAGTGGTTCCCCTGCAAACCTGAGTAAGGAAGACAACTTGCCTTTGGGTGGGTAGTGTTACAATCTGCATGTCTAGGGGCACAAATGTAAAGACCGACCGTGTTCTGGGAATGATTCTGATTCTGACTGACCTCAAAGGGGTAATTATGAAACCCCTGGATCATCAGGATCTGGATGTTCCCTACTTTTTCCATGGTGTGATCATGACAGAAAGTGTGGCTGTAGATATCTGGGAACATTTCCAGAAATGTCCTCCTGTAGGAGTTAATTATAAAGTAAATGTGTATAAAACAGAAAATAATATTGAAACCTATCAAGGGGAGTAGATATTAAGGGTTAATATTGTAGATGGACTACTTTGGAAAAACTCTTTTTCCCTTGGAGTATTAAGAAGTCATCGCATAATTGCCATCTCTCCACATTTTGTTCTAGAGTGCCTGGTTTATTGATATCAGTGTGAGACCTGTTTTAAATAAAAATCTATTTGTAAAAATCCAGATCTGTAATATGTTCTAAATATCATTATAGTGTCTTTTAACTATAGATTAAAAATCACTTCATTTTCAACAAAATATTTTGATGTAAACATCAAATGTTTTGAAAACAAAGGGGATCTGTTTTTGTTGTTTTCTCTTTTATCTAATTTTTGTATCCATTTTGTCTGGGCATATTAAATGGTAAAAATATTTATAAGATTTGCAGTAGGTGAATCTTCTTAAAAAGAAAATACTGAAGGCCACAGAGTCTGGGAATATTAATATCTTTCTAATAGATTGATCCCCCTTGATTTCTTATTCTGGAGTAAAAGTACAAGTTTTTCCATGAAAATTAGACACACAAATCATCTGACACAATGTATGACAGATGGAAAATGATTGATGGGAATTTTGCTTTAATGCACATTGCTCATTGTAATTTTGCCCAGCTTAATGAACTGTGAATTAATAATGAGGAGCAACACATTCAACGTATTATAGTAATAAAGTGCTTTTATGGACATTTTTCATGTTTCCAGACTTTCTTGGCCACCCTGAACAATTTTAACTCAAAGGATTAAAAAATAATCGCTTATTTAACTGTGTTAAAATAGTCAACTTTGAAAAGGATATTTTCCTGTATGAACTTTTTCCTAATTGATTCCATTTTGTTCTGATCAGTAAAGTTACCTGAGTAAGCTGCACTATTAAAAAAAAAGTGATCTGATGGAGTATTAGATGACATACATGACCATAGTCCATTGTTTTCTGATTCAACGACATAAGGGAGTAAAGTGAAAAATTAATACTTATACATTTTTTAATTAGGAGAATAGAAAAACTAAATTTCTTGTAGAAATAAGCCCAAAGAGTCCTCGTGTCAGCCCTGCTCCTCTTAAAAGACCGTGATGCTGTAATACCAATGGATAATCTGGGAGACAACCAGCTGTCATTAAAATAGATTTTACCAAGGCAAGGACAATAGGTTGCTTATTAGCAGTGAGAAATCAGTAGTCTTTTAGAAGTGTACCCTTTGGAAAGTGTGAGATATATAATAAATGAAAGCCTTTCATTATTCATTGTTATGAGCCAAATGTAGATTAAATGTAGACTACCTTCAATTCAGATATTAAGATATCCTTCCCTCAGTAATTTTATGAGGTAACATGTATAATGTCAAGCATAGGCTAAGTCATATATTTTATAATCTTTCAAAAATTTTTAAAGCAATGTGTTAACCCTATAATGAATATAAAATGGATCCTAACTGCATGTCTTAGAAAATGTGCATTTCATAGAACTATTTAAGAATGAAGCCTTAATAGCCCATCTTTTTAAGTATGTTAGCTGAACGTTATGATTGTGTAATATCATTTTAGGGCATTGCCACATTTTAAGAAATAAAATAATATTCAGAAGCATAATTTTGCCAGAATGTAAAATTTAAAACCAGAAATTTGACTTGTGAAAAATCCTCACATGATTATTGGCCTGTTAAAAAATAAAGCAAACCCCACAAACCTGATGCAAGCTATTATGTGCAAAATAATGTGCTAGTTACACAGCCCTCTGGGAAGTGAATGTGAGTCCGGATGCTTCTTTCTTGGTTTATTTCATTCCTAGAGTACCTTTGTTGCAGGTTTTTCTTATGTTTCCAAAGGAAACAAGTAAGCCATCTCAAGTTTAAGTTTTGTCCTCAATAAAGTAAAAAACGTGCCAGATACCATTTGACTGGATGATAACTAAAACTGGACAAATATTTTCCCTCACTGGAGACTGACAGTGTTTTAGTTGTGCTTAAAATTTGTGATTCTCCTAAAAAAAAAGGGTACAAATGAAAACTCATGGTTACCAAGAGATAAGGGGGGAAGGATAAATTGGGAGATTGGGATTGACATATACACACTACTATATATAAAATAGATAATAATAACCTACTGTATAGCACGGGGAACTCTACTCAATACTCTGTAATGGCCTATATGGGAAAAGAATCTTTAAAAAAAGTGGACATATGTATATGTATAACTGGCTCACTTTGCTGTACACCTGAAACGAACACAAATTTGTAAATCAACTATACTCCAATAAAAATTTTTAAAAATAAAAAATAGAGTACTACATGCATTTCTAAGAAATAAACATTATTTTCTTCATTCTTCTAAAATAAATAAAAATAAAAAAATGTAATTTGTGATTTTCAAGCTAATGAACACCTAACAATGAAATTTGCAAATCTGCATTTGGAATGTATAATTCTTTTGTTCAGAGGCAGTGACATTACAAAAGAACAAAACTTCTCAAACATTTCCCCATTTAGAGTAATGCTGACAGTGAGTGTCTGGTGGATCTCAGAGGGGCACAACTGATGATATATTTATCATGCTGCCAGTTTGCTAAGTGGTTTCATATTCACTAAGAAAGACTTGTCAATGGATACTGAAGAATAGATGTGAGGTCTCTGTGAGGTCTTTTTGCCAAGTCTCTGTGTGTTGTCTCTGGGTGAGATCTCTGTGTGAAGTCTCTGTATGAGGTCCCTTTGGAAGGTATCTCTGGGAAATCTGTTAAATCTGTGCTAGGTTTCTGTCTGAGGGTCTGTGAAGCAACATGAGGTCCCTGTGTGAGGTCTCAGTATGTGATCTCTGAGAAAGGTGTTTGCGTGAGAAGTCTCTCTTGAGAGGTGTGTCTGTGAAGTCTTTGTGTATTGTCTCTGGGTCTCTCCATTTCTTTTTTTCTTTTGGTCTCTCAATTTCTTGTCTTACTGTACCTTATGGAAGATGGAGCAGCAAGAGAAGGGCAAAGGGACTTGCTTCTTTCTGTTTTCTTGCTGTTCCATCAGCATCACCTGTCTGTGGCACTCTCCCAGCAGGAGCCGAGGGGTCCAAGTCCAGCTTCCCCATATTCCCAGAACTCACTTCTGGGTGCCCCTGAGAGGACCCAGCAGCAGCCAGGCTCAGGTCCCAGCCCTGTCAACTCTTTCCTCTGGGTACCGACCCCTCCCACAAGTCCTGGCTCCACTCTCACTGCTGTGCCCATTCTGGAGGTTGCCTTGGGAATTGGGGCCCAGAGGTAGGGCCTGGCTCCAGGGAGAAACCAGGGGTGTGAGCAGTCCTGTGCTCACTCTGCCCCCTCCACCCCAGGTCACAGCATTTCCACGTGTTGAGGGGCCTGACAGGGATGGGGGATGGGGTCCATTTCTGTTGTCATCTGGATCAGGGGCATCAGCTGGAACAGAAATCTCCACACTGAGAAAGACACCACCTGGAGCTGTGTCCACCATGCGCCCTGCACATGGCAGAAAGCACCAAATCACTCTAGAGAAATTCTTCCTCATCTCCCTGCTTTTCCATATGGATGGGGGTCAGGAGACAAGAAAAGCTGTGCCAGAAGCAGATCAGTGGAACACTCCTGGATTGCACCCTGCCTCATCCACTTTGCACAGGTCACCTCCACACCACCACAAATCCTGTCTGATTGCTTCTTCACCTGCCAGGCTCTGGGGTGATCAAGGACTGGGAGACAGGCAAGGCTTACTACACAATCACAAGCCAGTCCCCACCTCTCCCCTGGAGCAGTCCTTGGGCCATGTGTTTATGTGAAGGTCACCAGACTAGGAGTCACATCCCAAGTTCCCTAGTCCTGGCTTTTACACCTATTGTTAAGTTATCCTTTCTATAAGTCAAGAGGTGATGATGTGTAAGCTTATTAAATATAGTATTAAGAGATTAACCTTCCCTGATTTGCTTTACTTCTATAAGTTTGACTTTCTGTTTTGACCTAAAGGTGGTTTCTCTAGGTCTGTGATCTTAGAGTTGGAATAGGGTAGAGACCCTGGGGTGGGGCCATGATGAGCTACTGGACCCTTAACGTTTCCTCCCCTTTAGGCCTTTAGATGGTGGTTGTAGTCAGGGGGCTGCTCTTTCAGAACTGCACATTTATGGGAATCTGGTACCACTTTGCCTCCTTCCTTGGATCCAGTGATTTTTCTACACCTACATCCCACCCTAAATTCACAGTGTTTGACCATCAGATAGTTACTACCCACAGTCACACCCCTATTCCATTCATCCAAAACTCCTTCTCTGGGGTTAACATAGAGTGGAAGGTAGGTGACCCATGAACATAGCCATTCATTTATATGGGACTGGACTCAACACAGCCCTCAGCAGCCTCCCTGATACTCCCCCCACCTACACACACAGAGCTGGAAATGCCATCCTTGCTGCTGCTCTAAAGTATAGGAAAAACAGAGGTGGGGGAGGGTGATGCTGTACATTTTATTATGGCTAAGCTAAAAGGGGTTCATAGGGCGTATCTCAATCCCAGCCTTCATCAGAGAGAGAAGGAACTCTTAAGAGCAGATGTTGTATATTCCCTACCAAGAGATCCAGGGGCAAGCTTTCTCCTGTTTCTGAACTCAGAGCCCATACTCTATTCCCCCCAAACTTCCATCCACTTGGCTCTGACACTTCCTGGAGACTGAATTGGAATCTCCGGCCCTATCGTGTAAACCTATCCACTACAGTTGCATAAAGTTCAAAGTAGCATAGAAGAAGGAGAAAGACTGGTTGAACCAGATCCTTGGGTGTGGGTTTCATAGGTTTTTCCCGTCTCATTGTTAGAGTAATTTTGGTTTGTGTAATGACAGTATTATAAGGTGCAATGAAGGGACACGAGACAAGGAGCAAGCTTGTGATGCTACCGTCAACCTCCCTCCATGCCCCTCCCTTCTAGAAGACAAAGTGCACAGCACAGACAGCAGCCATTACACTATGCTTTTATTAGAAAAAAAAAAAAAAATATATATATATACATGTATTGGGGAACATTAAATACCTTGGACGTGCTAATGAGAAAATCATTTTCTCTACATGGACTGAATTTTTACTTGGAGACATGTTTTCCTACTAAAGGGAAGACTAAAGAAGGATTTTACTGTCGACCAGGCAAGACACCTCCCCAAAGATGACAATGCCTTGGACAGTGTTGATGGCGGGCTGGGGCACCTGGAATCCTTGGCCCATACTGGCAGGTACTAACTGGAAACAAACTCTTCTTGGGGGGCAAGGATGGGAGGCACCTTAGGCCCAGCTGCTCATCTTCGAACCTTACACTTTTCAAGCTATGTTGGTGTCTGACTTTCCTTTCCCTCATAGAACAACTCTGGCCCTTGGAGGTGGCTTTATGACTGCAGGCTGTATAACCCATCATTCTCCCTTGCTCTGGGTAGGAGGTAAGCCTATGGTAGCAGAAACACCCACATACTGGGACTTGGAATTCCAGTTTGTGTTCATTTAACTTTGTGGCATGAAGTCCATGGTGAATTGCTCTTTTTTCTTCTAGGATCTGTCCAACAGCTGCCATGCGTGCCTGACCCTCAGCAGTCTCACTCTTCAAGATTGATCTGCTTTTGACTGATCCGTGACTCTGGGCAGTGGCTGATATGGGCTTTTTTTTTTTGCAGAACATCTCGACCATTGACTTTTTTCTTGGGGAAAATCCACTTTAAAAATAACCTCATCCTTTTTCTGAAGAGGCTTTCTGGAGGGCTATGTTTCTTCTCTGGCATGCGCTGGAGACATCTGCTCCCAATAGAGTCTGTTATTCCCCTGACCTGGGCAGGGCGGCTCATACTTCCAGCTTGAGAGGTCCCTAATTCTTTAAACCTTTCTTCATGCTCTCCTGGTTTATGCCTCCTACAGTCCTCTCTTTTGTAAGTAGGGGCAATCATCTTGCTCTGGCTCTTCCATGAGTCTTGGAGTTTTGAAGTTTTGGGCTCCTGCTGCCCTAGGTTGCTCCTTTGGGCTTCCATAAGGCCACTTGGCTCCTGGGAAGCTAACCTGTCTCTGGTGAGGACTCTCTGGGGATGGCACTGAGGCACCTGAGAAGCCAAGTTGTCTGCAGCAAGGAACCTGTGTTTGGGAAAGTCCTGAAACTGGTTGTCTGACTGTACCTTTACTTTGGAGTTAAACTCACTAGCAACCTCCATGTTAAGGCATGGCTCACCTGGATGTTGGAAAACAGACATTCTAGGTAGTAGGAAACTTTTACTGGCCCCTGGCACCTCTAAACTCCTCATATGTACATTTGTGGTTTGGGATTTTGTCAACACTTTGGTTTCCAAGATAACACGAGACTGTGGTTGAAGAGCAGGAGACTCCTTGGCCTCCACAGCCTCCCTGGCCTCTTCACCTCTCAAAGACTGGGATCCTAAGTTCACCTCCATCACTGTTACCCTATGGCAGGGGTCTCCTGAGGCCTGACCACCACTCTCCTCTCTTGGCTCATTCCTGACCATTGCTGAACTTGGACCTGGCTCTAGGCTGTCCCTCTTGACCCATTCCACAGTCTCACTCTTCCAGGTTCTGCCCACAAGGCTGAGTGTGAGGGACTGAGAAGGTGGCCTGCCCTCCTGTCCAGTCAGAGAAGCCTTTGAGGGCCCATGGTAGTCACCAGATGGAATCGCTCCCAGGGCACTCTGGATTTCCTTACACACAGTTGAGGGGACAAGGAGAGGCCTCTTCAGGGTAGGAACTGACTCTTCTGTTATCACCTTCTCTCCTGAATGAGCCTGAGGAGGTTTCTCCAGGAACTCAGCAAACTGGACTGTTGAGTGGGACCCAGACACACAGGTAGCTGCAGGGGAAGAGGCAAACTGCAGAACGGTGGAGGGTTGGAACTTTTTCAACTTAAAGACATTTATGGCCTTGAGGACCTTGAGGGGTAGGGTCCACCTGTGCTTTACCCCAAACCGTATAATATGTGCTTCCAGCACCTCTCGAGTGTCTGGATCAAGGAAGGAAACCCTACAGGAGGTGTTCATGCAGGGTTCCCAACCCTTCAAGCAGTGTCTTCCACAGGCTCCAGCAGGCACTGCTTTGCACGCCTCACCAGGAGGGTCTTGACATGAGAGCTGATGAAAGTTGTCCTTGCCAGGAAGCCTCCCCAGGCAGCTATAGGAGAGCAGATGGGGCCAGGATGGCTGGACAGGACAGGCAGGGCTGGGGACCTGCAGCCCAAGAACCCTCCTCTACCCCCACACTGACTTCATAAAGCTCCTGCTCTCCCTCACTCTAGGGCCTTAGCCACGCCCTCCCATGGCTCCCCCTCCCAGGGCTGGGGTCACATTATAGGCTCTGGGAGGAAGGACGACCCAGGAGAGAAGGGGAAAGATTCTTTACCTTTGCCGAAGTGAAACCAGGTTGTGAGTCCCCTCCAGTTCTTCCAGGCAATCTCTGCAAGCTGGAAATCAGGAGACTGGGTCATGGTGGTGAAGGCAGAGGCCTAAGAGTCTTTCAGGAGGCTGAGTGCAATGGCCCTTTAAGGGAAATCTTTGGAGGATTAGACTCTGGAGCCCAAGTATCAGTGTCCAAGGCCACATGTCCCTGACAGTGATGGTAAATCTCACTTGAAAAGGGTTTGTCCTTTGCAAAGTGCTTCCACGTTAATTAGGCTCAGGCTCTGTTTCCTGAGGAATAAGCTCTGCCACTGGCATCCTCAGAGACCATGAAGCTGGGCCCTCAGGACTAGGAGAGATGGAAGCTAACTCTCGGGGGTGCGCAGGGCTGAATGGCAAAGGCTTACCTTTCAAAGATCCACTTTTCTTCCTACTCCTGCTCCTCCCCTTCAGCTCTACTTGATGCTGAGAGATAAGAAAAAATGAGGGGCGAACACCCAACTCTCACTGTCCTCTATCTAGGCAAGCTGTGTTCATGAACAACATGACTTTCTACATTTAACTAAAACTCTGTGGGTTTTTTTCCCCTTTTACTTATTTTTAAAGTGGATAACAATATTTTCAGTTTTTCTTCTTTGAAGAGTGCAAAGAAGGTTTTTTTTTTTGTTTTGGGGTTTTTTTTTTTGCGGTACGCGGGCCTCTCACTGCTGTGGCCTCTCCCGTTGTGGAGCACAGGCTCCGGACGCACAGGCCCAGCGGCCATGGCTCACAGGCCCAGCCGCTCCATGGCACGTGGGATCTTCCCGGACCGGGGCACGAACCCGTGTCCCCTGCATTGGCAGGGGGACTCTCAACCACTGCACCACCAGGGAAGCCCAAGAAGGATTTTTAAAGTTTTAATCACCATAGATTTCTTCTGTCACTGTTCCTCTGATCAAGAAACACACACATTCTCAGACCTAAATGCTCACGTGAGCTTTGTCAGATAGGATTCTGCTTCCCAAGGCCAGACCTCCACTCCAGCCTCTTCTCTCAGGCTCTCAGGGGCTCAGCCCCAACACAGAGGAAGGTCTCACTTGTGACACCCGCTGCGGGTAGGTGGCTGGTGAACCAGGGCTCAGGGGTCAGCCTTCCTGCAGAGATTGAACTCTTAGTAATCCAGTCCTTGACCATTATTAGTCACGGCATTTGGGACTTGCCCTGGAGCCCTCTACCATACCTGAACTCCTGGTCTAAGATCTCAGGCTAGAAATCCTCATGCCCACTCTAACCCCTCTCTGGCCTGGCTTTTCCCTAGAAGGATGATGTTCTATACTTTTCTGAGAGTTCCCATCTCAGGAGTCTCTCTAGGTGGTTTAGAAAAGTGGAAATAAGAATAAGAAAAAAAGAGATAATCTCTGCTGGGATTAAGCCAAAGCTTTCTTACCTTCCTGATGTTTCTATGTTTCCTAGGTGGTGCTAAGAATGGATTACTCTGGAAGCAGGGGAGTAACATTAGGAAGAGCACCAGTCCACACAGGAACCCAAGGATGATATTAATCACCCAGGAAGTTGGGCTGCATCTCAGCCACATAGCAACAATGCTTTTCGAAGAAAAGAGATTCTCCATCTTCTGAATTGCATTGCTGCCCTCAGGCAACAGAGCACTGGGAGTTCACTTGATGGCAGAACCCCAGGCCTGCATCACAGAGCTGTGGCCTTGTCACAAAGGGCTCCTGAGTGTGGGGGAGGGGCAATAAGAGAAATAGGCTGAATCACTGCCCCGCCTTCCCATCCAGACCCACAGACACCTGCACCCTCCTGGGGCTTCCAGATCCCTCCTTCCAACTACTCTCATCCTGTCAGAGAGACCTTAGCCAATTTTCTGTTCATTGCATCTGGAACCTGGTTCCTTCATCCATTAGAGACCTTTACTTGAGGCCCACCAATTTGATAACTCTTGAACATCTTAAGCTGACCCTGGAAGACTAGCTGTTTCACAGACATTTTTACTCAGGATTTCCTTTGTCCTCAGCTCCAACTTTCCCACATCATGTTTGTGTCTTGTGTAAACCCAGGGATAGAACTTGAATTTCGTTTACACTTATTTAGTTTTGTGAATTTTGAATAGTGTATGTTTTGCCTCATTTTCTATCAGAGGGAACTACACACAAAAATTAAAATAATTTATTTTTCAAAATTCATAAGTATGAAAGAATGATAAATAGTTATGTAATAGGGAAGAACAAATCTGACTCCACATTAGATCTTTTTTACTTTAATCTTTATGCTTTGTTGCCGGAGCTAACTCTGTCCATCCCTGTGACCCAGGCTGGCTCTGCACTTTTTGGAAAACAATGTTGCCTATAGCCTGAAATATACAGGATAGCCTATTGCTAAGGCTCTGACTTTTAAGAGCCCATTCATGGAGATAAAAAGTTGCAGAACAGAGAATAATAATTGTTTTGTTGGAGGTTTACAGGAACACGTGACCTGACCAGGATCTGACCCATCTGGCCAGCTGCTAGAACAAAGGATCCAACACCAAGATATTTGCAACAATTAGCCATGCCCCTCCCTCACCTTGCCTTTAAAAAGGCTTTGCTGAAAGCCTTCAGGGAGTTTGGGGTTTTTCCTGGGCATGAGCCACGTGTCTTCTTGCATGGCACTGTATAAACCCTTCTCTGCTCCAAACTCTGATGTTTCAGTATTTAGCCTCACTGTGCATCAGGCACACAGACTTGCATCTGGTAACAGTTAAACCTTCAAATGATGTTTTTGTAAGTTTGTAGTGTTTATAATTCTGGAGTTAGTAAATCTTTAAACTGCACAAAAACTTGGGACACACTGCAAACACGCACACACACACGTACTCATTTTCCTTAACCAATCTACTACTTTCAAATCCAATAATCCATAACTTTCTACTTAAAGAAAATCTTTCATATGTTGTCTCAACCCAACTTCTTAGTTTGCAACGATAAGACAGTCCCCACTCTCCAGATAAATTTTGAAATATGTGGTCTTAATCCATTAGGGCTGCTATAACAATATACCATAGACTGGGTAGATTAAAAACAACAGACATTTATTATCACAGTTCTGGAGGCTGGGAAGCCCAAGATCAAGTCACCAGTATGGCCACCTCGTAGTGAGAGCTCTCTTCCTGGTTCACAGCTGGAGCCTTCTCTCTGTATCCTCATATGATGGGAGGAGGCTAGAGCTATCTCTGGAGTCTCTTTTATAAGGCACTAATCCCATTCATGAAAGCTCATAAGCACTTTTGCATGGCCCCGCCTCCTATCTGTAAGAGGTAGGATTTCAACATGTAAATTTTGAGAGAACATTAACATTCAGACATGTGCACTCATGCTATACCCGGAAGCTAGGAATGGGTTAGGGTGAGCCAAGGTCCTGACCCTAAAGGGCTGTAGGGTGAAGAGTAGGACTAGGGGTCAAACCCTTGGGGCTGAGCCAGGTCTTGAGCAGCCTCTTCAGATATTCCTAGTGTGTTATGTATGTATTCTCTTTTCTGAGTGTGCCTTGCCTTTCCAGCCCCATCCTCTCAGGCCCCTGAAGCTTCAAGTCCAGCCTGAACCATATAGAAAGGGAGCTTTGAGTCTTACACAAAATTCCCTTATGACACCACTTTCTATCCCTTAGCAGTAACACAAGATTCACTGAAGGATTCACATGGTAAATATGTCTTAATGCCCCATGAGGGCTTTAAAATAATGTGTATTCTCTGCTTGTTGGTCAAAATTTTATACAGTTTTAGTGGGAATGTGGGCATGTGAGTTTATTTGGCTATATTGCTATGAATGTGCACTTTCACAAACATATCTCCTACATCTACTATTTTTCCTACAGTCTTTTCCTCCCATATGATATTCTCACCTTAATTCAACCTTTTATCAAAATTTAGACTTAGGTCTCTCACCATGTGGACATGTTTGTAACAAAATAGCTTCAACCGAGGAGGTCAGTGGAAGGCCTGGACCAGCTACCTTGGTTCCATGATAGTAAGCAAAGGATCGCAAACTACCATGTTAAGCTTAAGCACAAAGCAAAGTTTATTTAAGCATAGGTACACTCTCAGAGAGGGAGAGAGAGGAGGAGAGAGAAAGAGCAGGCTGTTTCTGAGAACAGGCTATTTCAGCGAAGTGAAGCAAGCCCAAAGCAAAGCAAAGTATATCGAAGCAAAGGTACACTCTCGGGGTGGGGGGGGGATGGGTGTACTGTTTCTGCAAATTGAAAGCAGCATTCCTATAAAGGCTTACGAGCGCTTTTAAGGAGCATTTTGCAGAGAGGTGGGGGTGAGTGACAAGGATCATTATTTGATTGACAGTCCTGAGCTATGTAACAAGTTTTCTGCTGTGCATGCTCTCATCCTTGAATCCCCAAGAAATGCCTACTGGGTGGGGGGAGGGGCAAAACCACATGTAATTTATTGTAATTATGGTATAATGAGTTTGGATTTACTATAGGTTATACGCCTGTCTGGTCTGGGCATGCACAGCCTGGAGAAGTCCCCTTGTGTTACTGTGCCTCTCTTTATCAGGATAAGCTGCCCACCACCTGACCATAGTTTCTCCCATTCTGGGTGGATTCAAGGGAGAGTTCCCAGATGGCTGGGTGTGACTCAATTTCTTCTTCTTGTCTTTCTCACCACTGTCACCTCCTTGCTGCTAATGTCTGACTAACTACCTAACAGGTCTTCTTTGCATTCATATTTGCTCTCTAAATTTTCTCTGTTACTTTATTTTCAATATGTTTTGTTTGATGGGTTTTTTTTGAAATTTAAAAATCTTATGATAACATTTACCTTGATTTATTTAATTATTGTTCTACTGTTATTGATTTCTGTCATCTTATTTTATGCTTTATTTTCTACATTTTCTTTATTGTTTCTTTTTTTCCCTTCTTTGGCATCTTCCATTTTACAGGTCAAGGGTACTTATGTTTGTTTGACATTTGGGAATTTTTAATATTGTAATGGTTTTATATCTTGAATTATGTTAATTTTCTCCTCAATTTCTTACCTGTGGATGAAAAATGTTCCCTGCCATATCAGTAGACAAAGGATGTTGCAGTCGTCAAGTCAGACGTCAAAGCAGGAACCCTCAACTGTGCACCTTGAGGGGATTCGGGACGGAGAAAAACAGGGCACTGATCCTAGAGTTAAGGTGCATATCAAAGGAATGATTTCACGGAGCCCAGATTCTTTCATCTTCTCATACATAGAAAAATGCTAAAGTCCTTAACTTGAGATGTCTAGTTTTCTTTAATTAATAGTAATCTTTTGATGTTCTGACTACCTGGTTTTTGTTGACTCCTCCCTTAGGTCTTCTGAGCAGTTCCTCAGAGTGATCTGACAGGCTGTGTTCTGGGCTTAAGTCCTCAGGAAATCTGCCAAATAAAACATAATTCTCCTTTTGGGTTGTGCATATTTTTCAGTCAGCAGTCTTGGCAACCAATGAAGGGGCCCAGAGCAGACTTTTCTTCTTTGCCTGAACTCTATGAGGATCCAGAGTCCTGGCACCAGCAGAGGCTTCTTGGGCCTGTCCGCTTTCTCAGAGTGTCCAGACGAATTTGGGTGAGTATCTCCTGGTTCTTGGATCTCCAGTTTTGGTTGATGATCCTAAGTTTTATTCAGTGGTGTTAAACTCTTCTCTTGAGTAGTAGGTTATCCTTGAAACTTGGTTTCAAGAAGAAGTACCTGGGTCATCCTCAGTGAAAGACACTGGGAAGATTTTTACTCAGTTTAAACACTGAGAGCTTATCCTCAGTAGAAAAACACTGGGAAGACTTTTGCTCAAGTGGGTTAGCCTCACTTAAAAGACACTGGGAAGATCTTGCTCAGTTTAGACACTGTGTGGTTTATCCTCAGTTGAAAGACTGGGGAGACTTTGCTCAGGTGAAAGACACTGAGTAAAAGTTGGACTGGGTAATTAGGTGGAAGACTAAGCTGTCTTCCTTGAATTGGCTACTTTAATAGAGTTTGTCAAAATAAAAGTGATCTTCACAAATTGAGCTCAGAATGGGGAACTTAGCTTTCAATACAAAAGAAAAAGGAACAACAGATTTCCAGCCTCCAACGGATATCCTGGCCAGGTTTATGTACATACAAAATTTACATTTACAAGTGCTTACTTACTTGGGACTTAAAGAAAATCTTGCCCTAAAAATGACTAAGATAGGACTCTTTTATTGCATATGCAGTTAAGTTAGAAAAAGCTGGCTTAATAAAAACATCTTTTCAGAATTCTGACTTCAAAAAAACAAAAGGCTTTCTAGGGGAAACTTGCATTTCTCTTCCTGTGTCTTTGAAATGTAAGTGTTCTGATATTCTTCAGTGTGTGTGTGTGTGTGTGTGTGTGTTTTGAGAACTTGGTCACTACCATCCAAAAGTACTTATATGGTGTACATTTGGCAGCCAGTCAAATAGACTGGGATTCTGAGCAGGCTTTTGTCTGACTGTACAACTCTCGGGGGCTTTTTGCCATCCTAACCTTCATTGTGTCAGCCTGTACAACAAAGACCATTACTTTCTTAAACTACTTTTGGGAGTAAACTTTCTGGATCTTATTTAGACAGCATCCTTTACACTCTTTTGTGGGGAAGCCTCTTGCGTCTTATTGGTTTGAGTCACTATTAAGGTATACCTCATTTATGGGCAGATCATGGATCCTTCAAATTGGAGAAACTTCTAAATTGGTAAATTTTTAGAGAGCTCTCATTATAAACAGCTGTTTCATTGGCTCCTATGGGGGGGAAATGTGGGAAATTAGACATATAATGGTTAACCTAAAAACTCCTTTAGTTTCAAACAAACCCCAAAAATTGGTTTGGGAAACCTTATTTGTGGTCTCTGCTTCCCCTAAATGGGTCTTACAGATGCTAATAAAAACATTAGAATAATTATTGTTAATTAGGTTAAGTAACAGGGAAAAAAACTGAAGGAAAAGTCTAAAAACTTTTTCCCAACAAGGTGAAAATTTTAAAGGGACTTCTCCTAAATGAATAAGAAATCTTTAGATGGTTAGTTTAAAGTGGGATAAATAAAACAGACATTAATGAGATAAATCAAAGATTGGATACAATACTACCTAAGATTGGATGGGCCAAAGGGATCTCCTACTTTTCATCAACATTAAAGGGCCAGACCCAAACAAGTCTGCCCTATTTACCCCAGTTTAAAATACGTATATTTTATTACATGTAAATTTTATACACGTAAAATTACACTGAGATACCTGACCAACAATTACTTGGGGCAAAAGTTAGACCAATTAATCAAGTTAAAAGATTGACAAAAGTGCCTGAGTCCCTTGGCTCAACCACTCTCTGGGGACCCCAGAGTCTTTATAAAAATTGGTATGTTTAAATGGGCATTGTATAAGATAATTACCTCTCTTTTGCCTAATTATATTGTGTGGGATAGACATGTTTCACTGGGGAATTCTTCCCCTGCTTGATATTATAAGACGGCATATGAAGGAAATATTAATTAAACATACTAAAGGAAACCAGTGGGATTACCTGAGCCTATAAAATATAAAGTAAAAACTAACAGCTAATATTTAAGGGATAATAAAAATAAATAATGGAGACTTTACTCTGGGTCTAATCTGTGCACTCAGAAAGAGGGTCTTTGTTGAATGCCTTATGCACGTTTTGAAGGTATGATAAATTAAACCATAAAGTTCTAGACTATAGAATTCTGAAATTTCAGTCTAGTTGGAAATCTTCTCACTGTTACAGAAAAGCAAATTAAAGAAAACGTAGTTGGGCAAATCAATCTTTCAATATTATTTAGGTGACAGGCCAGTTCTTTGGGGAATTAAAAGCAACTGTCTTTGTCTTGCAAACCGGTACAAATCAGAAATGTAAATACAGACCACAATGACCTGAGACTGAGCCTAATTAGCTAAATTAGGTAGAACCTGAAACCAAGGTTAAAAAAGGGGAAAAAGTGGCCTTTTAAAACTCAAACTGCTGATTAGTCAGTCAAGAAGACGGAGGAGTAGGAAGATGTGGAGTTCATATCTCCCCACAAATGCATCAAGAATACACCTACAAATGGAACGATTCTCCCAGAGCGCCTGATAAACACTAGCAGAGGACCTCAGGCACCTGAAAGGACAAGAAAGATCCCCACGTAACCAGGTAGGACGAAAGAAAGAAGAAGGGAAAAGGAAGAGCAGATGAAGTGGGACGTGACCTGTGACCCTGGGCGGGGGAGCGGAGCTGAAGGTGAGAAGAGGTTCCCGCATCTGGGGAAGCAGCGGGGAGAGAAGCTGGGGCAGAAGGAGAAATTTGGTGGCTCAGAGAACAGTGCAGCAGCCAGTCTGTGGCAGGCAGGAGAGAGTGAGGCCTACACAGATGGTCTGGCCACAGCTCTGCATGCCCCAGCCACTGGGGACCACTGGTGCACACGGGGGCTGAGTGTTGGAATGTGGGGTTTGAAGAGCAGACCCAGGAAGGGGAATGATGTTGGCTGTGAGGAGACAGCTCAAGGGGATAGGAGTGAGGAGCTCCACAACAAGGAATGCTCCTGGAGGAAGCCCAGACCAGCATAGAAGCAAAGTGCCACTGCTGAGTGATGCACAAAGGGCGGGGCCCCCATTGCAGCCTCTCTCCTCACACACCGGCCCCTGCCTCCACAGGCACTAGGAAGGGCTCCTGCCAGAGTGGCTCACATGCCCCCAGCCATCATCACCTCAGCACTCTCCTGCTTGGGTGGCCCATTTGCCCAGCTTGCCACCTTGACTCCCTCCTGCCTGACAGGCTCGTACATCCCATAGCCACCCAGCACCCTCTCACCTGGGCAGCCTGCCTGCCCTGATTGCCGCTTCTACATCCTCCTGCCTGACAAGCTCGTGTGCTCCAGCAGCCTTGGGAGCAGACGCCAGTGGGTGGCCCACATGCAGAGATGGGGCTGAAACCACAGCTGAGTTCCAGGGAACATGCAACTAAGGAAGAAGAGCTGAAATCTCTCCTCATGGCTGTGCAAATCATGGCATTACACTTCCTCTGATGGTTTCCTAAATTCAGCACCTGGGAACATCCCAATGGACAAGTGCTCCTGCAGCTGAGACAGGTCTGGCTTTAGCAGCTGTGGGTTTTGTGGGCACATACATGCTGGGGTTTGGCCAGGCCAGAGTCTGAGCTGCCTCCATATCTCACATAGTGGGTCCAGGTACATAATTACTGCAGTCCTGGGACCTGACCTCAGTGGATCTGGGCCAGTGGCCTAGTAAAAATGAGGCCTGAGTCACCAGGGCCAGTTGCCGGCATAACCATGGTTAAGGTGGGACTGAGAGCAGTACCAACAGCCGTGTACTTTGTAAGCCCACACAATGGGCGAAAGGAGACAAAACAGAGCATACCCACAGGTGAACACCTCCAGAGGAGGAATACTCAAAGGCTTCTATCCCAGTGGGAGTGCTCCAGTCCTCCCGACCTCACACCGCAGATCAGAAACACAGCTAAGAAACAGATCTGACAGCCTCTACTCCAACGACTAGGGGTCAGAACCCAACCCTGACAAGGCAGTGACAACCACAGAGGAAAGGGAAATTTCTGCTGAATAAAAATCAAAATTAAGAAAATCAACAGGAAAGATCAAACTTGGAAAATGTTTGCAATATCAATATCTGGCAAAGAACTTATATACAGATTAAAGAATTTTTACACTTCAAAAATAAAAAGACAATCCAATGGGAGAAAATGGCAAAAATATATTTATGGATATGTTATATATATAAATGTAAAGTATATGTATCTATGAATATATGCCTATTGGCTATTTGCATGTCTTCCTTTTATTTTTAAGTGCCTAATTATATTTTTTATATGTATACACACTATTACATATAAAATAGATAACTAATAAGAACCTACTGTATAGCACAGGGAACTCTATTCAGTACTCTGTAATGACCTATATGGGAACAGAAACTAAAAGAGTGGATATATGTATATGTATAACAGACTCACTTTGCTGTACAGCAGAAACTAACACAACATTGTAAATCAACTATACTCCAATAAAAATTAATTAAAATATTTACATATATTGTATACAACATATATATTAAGTATATATAATTTATATATATTTAGAGATTGCTCCATCAAAGACGTATAAATTATAATGAGATACCACTACATACCACTATAATGTCTAAAATTTAAAAAACTGTTAATATCAAGTTTTGGTGTGGACCTAGAGAAACATGAATACATTGTTAATGGACTTGTAGCATGAAAGTTTTAAAGTTAAATATACATTTACATATGACCAAGCAATTACCTAATAGTTCATACTTATCCAAGAGATATGAAGTCTTATGTCGCACAAATTTGTTCACAAAAATGTGTAACACCATTATTCATAATAGGTAAAACTGGATATGACCAAAATATCCAAGATTTTTTTTTAAACATCTTTATTGGAGTATAATTGCTTTACAGTGGTGTGTTAGTTTCTGCTTTATAACAAAGTGAATCAGTTATACATATACATATGTTCCCATATCTCTTCCCTCTTGCATCTCCCTCCCTCCCACCCTCCCTATCCCACCCCTCTAGGTGGTCACAAAGCACCGAGCTGATTTCCCTGTGCTATGCAGCTGCTTCCCACTAGCTATCTATTTTACGTTTGGTAGTGTATATATGTCCATGCCACTCTCTCAGTTTGTCACAGCTTCCTCTTCCCCCTCCCCATATCCTCAAGTCCATTCTCTAGTAGGTCTGTGTCTTTATTCCTGTCTTACCCCTAGGTTCTTCATGACCTTTTTTTTTTCTTCTTAGATTCCATATATATGTTAGCATACGGTATTTGTTTTTCTCTTTCTGACTTACTTCACTCTGTATGACAGACTCTAGGTCCATCCACCTCACTACAAATACATCAATTTCATTTCTTTTTATGGCTAAGTAATATTCCATTGTATATATGTGCCACATCTTCTTTATCCATTCATCCGATGATGGACACTTATGTTGCTTCCATGTCCTGGCTATTGTAAATAGAGCTGCAGTGAACATTTTGGTACATGACTCTTTTTGAATTATGGTTTTCTCAGGGTATAGGCCCAGTACTGGGATTGCGGGGTCGTATGGTAGTTCTATTTTTAGTTTTTCAAGGAACCTCCATACAGTTCTCCATGGTGGCTGTATCAATTTACATTCCCACCAACAGTGCAGTAGGGTTCCCTTTTCTCCACACCCTCTCCAGCACTTATATGGTACTGGCACAAAAACAGAAATATAGATCAATGGAACAGGATAGAAAGCCCAGAGATAACCCCACACACATATGGTCACCTTATCTTTGATAAAGGAGGCAAGAATATACAGTGGAGAAAAGACAGCCTCTTCCATAAGTGGTGCTGGGAAAACTGGACAGCTACATGTAAAAGTATGAAATTAGAACACTCCCTGACACCATACACAAAAATAAACTCAAAATGGATTAAAGCCCTAAATGTAAAGCCAGACACTATCAAACTCCTAGAGGAAAACATAGGCAGAACACTCTATGACATAAATCACAGCAAGATCCTTTTTGACCCACCTCCTAGAGAAATGGAAATAAAAACAAAGATAAACAAATGGGACCTAATGAAACTTAAAAGCTTTTTTTGCACAGCAAAGGAAACCATAAACAAGACGAAAAGACAACCCTCAGAATGGGAGAAAATATTTGCAAATGAAGCAACTGACAAAGGATTTATCTCCCAAATTTAGAAGCAGCTCATGCAGCTCAATATCAAAGAAACAAACAACCCAATCTAAAAATGGGCAAAAGACCTAAATAGACATTTCTCCAAAGAAGATATACAGACTGCCAACAAACACATGAAAGGATGCTCAACATCACTAATCATTAGAGAAATGCAAATCAAAACTACATTGAGGTATCACCTCACACCGGTCAGAATGGCCATCATCAGAAAATCTCCAACAAGATTTATATGGGTGAACCAGTTGTGGTATATCCATACAATGTCATACAGCAGTAGAAGGATAGAATTATGAGGAATGCAACAAGGATGAATCTCAGAAACACTATGCTGAGAAAAAAGCTAGACACACAAGAGTATGTACTTTATGTTTCTGTTTATATGACTTTCTAGAAAAGGAAAAATGAATCTATGGCGACAGAAAACATATCAGCAGTTGCCTGTATCAAAGATGGAGTAGAGAGTGACTGCAAAGAGGAAAGGGAAAACTGCAAAGGGGGGTAATAGGAAAATTGTCTACCTTGATGGAAACAGAGTTACAAAATATTTACATTTGTCAAAATTCATTAAAGTGTACATTCAAGTTAGTATATTTTTTATATTATACCACAATATATTTCTTTTAATAAAAATAATTATGAAGAGTAGGTAAGTGGGCAAAGGACCTGAACGCCAGCTTTAGCTATGTTAGAGCTGTAAAATCAAAAAAGATTAAGTTGCCCCTAATTTAAAAACCAGGAAAATGCATAGAAGTTGAGGAATAGAGATTTTAACTTATTTTAAGAGTGAGTTTTCTAATAATTAGAGCTTCCTAAAAATGAAATAAACTTATTTTGAGTTGCAATTTCTTTCTCAGTGAGGACATTCAAGTACAAGATGACGATCATTTTTCAGGTATGTTGTAGAAGTGCCTTAGAGATTGAAATTTGCATTAACCAATACTTAAGATGATTCAATAACATCAGAAAATATGCTATATTTATATATGCTCTTTTATGATAGAGTTCTGTCTATAATGTTTTCTAAAATATACTTTGAATTAATATTTCAATAGTAGTCTCCAGTGCTGCAAATGTAGGCCAGAAAGTTAGATCTGTGCACAGTCTATTTTTTAAGAAGCTTGTAATCTGGAAGAGAAGATAGACAAAAATGTTGTAGCAAAATGCAGTAAGTTTCATAATAGAGATATCCTCATGCTCTTATATGACATGGAAGCAGCGTCACATTCTTAATATGTCATCTTTTTCTGAAATACTTCAGTATTAATTTCTAACAATGATAATAATTAATTAAGGCATGAATTATTTACGGAGAGATACTAGTTATTCCTAAAATATTTGGAGATTGTTTTAACATGAAGGTATTTCTTAGAATACCTCCAGTAAAGTTCCAAAACGTGTCTTTCAAAGCCTAAATGTATTTGTACAATCCTGAAAACCTCAAGGAAAAATGTGAATGTTGCTGGTTATCCACCATTTAAAGTTTTCTAGGCTTTGGCATTTTTCTGCAAGTATAAATAATTGACTATGAACTATGCAGAGAGTTGTTTTACCTGAATTTCTTTGAGATCCATCAGATGTGGCCATTAAAATGAGCCAATCTCCTCCATTACAACTACTCACTGTGCAGGCTTCTAGTCAAGCATTGGTGGAGATAGCGCAGCTCAATTTAAATTTAAAATTCAAGGTAATGTAACTAAACAAGTTAGTCCTATCCTTTTCCCCTTACTTTCCCTTAGAGAGTTTTTGAAGTTAGGGATTTGTAAAATGAAAATATTAAACCAAATTTAATAGCAAAATGTCATTGATATCATTAGTGAAACCAAACCCAGTTTCCATTTACCCCAAAGTATAAATCGCCTATCTGAGAAGCAGTTCAAATTTAAGTCATGTCAGATTGGTGGTCTTTCTGAGTTTCAGTTTGGAACTCTTATTTGAAGTCATTGTTTCATTCAAGAGCACCTCAATATCAATAGCAGATTTTCTACTTCAGCAAAAGCCTTGATGTACATCAGTGCCATTGGGTCCAGAGGATAGCCTTTTTGTACGTTTTTTTCTCCCAGTCTCACTGCAATGTTAAAGTCACTGATATCACAGAGCACACTTCTAATCCTAACTATATGCCCTAATTTTGGCAGAAATCCACTCCTCCACTTTTATGCAATGTATTAACAACCAGAAATTTAATTGTATTTGTTGAGACTGTAATATCAATGTGAAGCATTCCTTTTTTGAAGCTCAAATTCTTAATACTTGCTTTCCCCTTTGCAAGAAATACTTACTCCTTTACTCCCTTGTCCCCTTAGGCTACCTACCTCATACATCAGTTAAGAAGACATTTCACAAGGGATGCCTTTCCTCATCCTTCCAGGAGAGAAAGGCTCCCTGTTCCATGGCTCATAGTACCCTGTCTATATTTACTACAATTAGTAATTATTCTTTAGACTGCAGGCTCTAAGAAATATGGACAATGTTTGCTTTTTCACACCTTGTATTACCAGCACCTAATGCAGTGCCTGGGACATAGTAGAAGTTCTATAAATATGTAATGATTGATGAATGAATGAATGAACGAATGTGTTAGTAACAAGATAAATGCATAAATCGTATTTGTAAAGCACAATACAAAGTAATTTCATTAATATTCACCCACTTATTTGTACCTTTATACCCTTCTCTTCATTTATATATCTTAGAATTACTTTTAATTTTATCAGCAGGGATACAGGATTTAATGATGAAATTTTGATGAAATGTATTAGAAATATTTGTGAGTGAGTAAGCACTATGCCATGGTGAGAGAGAGAAAAAAAATAAAAGCTATTGCTATATTCTTGACTCAAGTCATACTCAATATTATTTGTTACATATTATATTACACACACAAATGCATTCTCACTGGCATGGTATCACCTACATTATTATAATTTCCATTTCCTTCCCAATCCCTTTAAAGCCCACATCTGACCCTTAGACTTATTAAATTGCATTGTTTTAAACCACTTCTCCAATTTGTCAAGGTCATATTATGGTCATGTTGAATTTTGATCTTGACAAAGTATTAATCAGTCTTATCAACTAAAGAGAACTGTAAATTACTAAATCCACATGCTTTTCTATCATCCTAGACTTGATGAAAATACTAAGTAGCCTCTGGCCCAGGATTGACCTCTACATATAAAACTTCTGTCCACTTTGGTTGAGAAGGAACTATAAATGAGTTTAATTGTTCTACCTACTTTGTTTCCAATAAATAGGTCTCTGGTGCTGATCTATTTTTATAAATTTGTGAATGAATTCAATTAGTAACATTTTTTTATAATATTAATATTTAATGTCTGATTTCAAGTCATGGATGAAAAAATGCTAACATCAATGAAAACTACTACTTGCCCAAATAGATTAATAATAGTAAGAACAGTTAAAGTAGATTTTAAATCTACTGTCATGTTTTATTTACTTTCCTGAATTGTTCCCACTATGCCACTTCCTTACTTTCTGAATATGACAGGTTCATGCATGACGTCTTCCTCTAGATGCTGTGCCATTAAGAAATCTCACTGATTATAATAGGTGATCATCTATGATGGATAGTAAGATAAATATGCTTGTGCATTTTCAATCACAAATCCATGTCTTGCACAATGAAATGATTTTACTTGTTGCTTGATCACGGGGACTTCTTCCTCTGAATAAATAAGACTTGACTTTGCCTCTTTATGTAGTCATCTGTTCACAGTTCTGCCTCTCTCCAGTAGACTGTGTCTCCTTAAAGACAAATGAATATTCATTCATCTTTGATCCCCATTGCTTAGCATGCATAGTAAACAAATTAAACAAATATTTGTTTAATAAGTTAAACACCAATATGCCGTGAAGTAGGAAAATCTGGAGATGTGAGTGGTCAAGATGGGGGGTGTGATTAAAGGACCCCTCTGAATTCTAAGAACAACATACTTAGGAGGGAATGCATAAGTAATCAATGGGGCTGACTACTTGACAACTAGTATGTATTCAACTTTCAAATTCTATATTATAAGCATCCCTGAGTGTAATTTGAAATGGATAGACAGGAATCTTTATTTTATTTTTTCTAATGAGGAAGCAGTGTAGGTCTCTATTCTCATGGCCTCTGTTGCTTCCTATGAATACTTCTCCAATATCTTGACATAATCATTTTCAGGAAGCCAAGAGAGTCCAAAAGAAAATGACAAACAACAGAAATTGCTTTCATTTTCTAGTGTTTGGAAAAACATAAAAATAGGTTTAAGTTTTTCAAACATACTTAGATTTCATGAGATTTTACTTGGTTTATAATCAATATGATAAGATGCATATATATGTATATATAGAATCATCATTCATTTTAAATTGGAAATAATGTGTATCCCCATGGCTGATTTGCAAACTGTCAATAATAAGAACCAAGCTTATGTCCTCCTAAGTCTTTTGTAGCCCCATTTTAACACATTTTCTGAAAGTTATTTCACTTCAGCCACTCTAGATACTTTCTAAAAAAACAATAGATGACTTTTTAAAATTTTCATTTCAAAATGAAAATATTAAAATATGCTACAAATTGGTGCAATAATGGAAGCTACAACTTACCATGTAAGTTTGTTTGTAATTGAGCAAAATATGTTCCAATAATTTTTGCATTGTATTTGCCTTTCTCTCTGTAATTATTAACCCTTTTTCTTTCACTATGGAATGTGAATTTTGATTTCTCATCTTCAAATTTGCCTTTAAATACATTTCTACCCCTATTTTTCTTCCATCTGGAAGCTAAGTTTTCAAGAGAAAATTTGTTTCCACAAATATTGAATGTCTTCATATTAGGAATAATTCTAATGCAAATACTTTGTATTTGGAAATGTGCCACTGTGTTTAGGAAGGCTAAACACATACTTTTGGGTAAGTTCAAAAAAGATTACTCCAATGATTCAACCAAATATATTTCCAGCATATTGATAAGAAATTTCAAACTAATTGTGTGTGATAGCCATCGATTAAAGACGTAAAATGAATGCCTGCTATTTTAAAACATAATTAAGCCAAGGAAAAGCTATGCATAACTAGCATGTTCCGTAAAGATAATTGGCTCACTAACTAAATTCTAACAGCCCATTCACATTTCTAGATTTTAATTGAAGAATGGATGGAAATAGTAAGGTGAGCTCATTGCCCAATACACATAAGCATGTGAAAATTTTAATTTCTGCAGAGATGCCCATATCGTATGAAATCTTATTAATATTGTGATGGAATACAGTGAATCATGCTGTGAAAGAAGCACATATTTGACTGTTGTACATGTGTTCACACACACACACACACACACACACAAACACACAGATACACACACATTTCTTTTCTCTCCTCTCTATTCTCATTTCAGTCCCATTTTTCCTTTTCTTAGGTAACTGGTATCATGAATTTAATATAAATATTTTGAATCCATGCTTGAAGTTTTTACTATATGCAAATGAATCCATGAAAAATACATGATTGCTTTGAGTTTTAAAAATTTGTATACATGTCATCATGCCAAATATGTAATCTTGAAAATCATTTATCATGTATATAATTAATTATTTCGAGTGAAGTATTGCATTGCATCTTAAAAATAGTTTATATATGTCTTTTGTAAGCAGCAAAAACTGGAATTTTTAAATTTATTTTTATTGTCTCTGTGATCAAATGTATTGTGATTATTGATCTATTTCTCCTTTATTTTTCTATGTTTTATCCCTCCCAGTACTAACTTCGTTTAAACACATTTTTCATTCTCTTTTTATGGTCTACCTTTTTTATGAATCATATATGAAGTATTCATTTTTAGTGTTTTCTGAAAAATTTGACATATATTTCTAACTTTAAAAAGTCTAAAACTAATTATCTCATCTTCCTCCTAAGCGGTTCATGGACCCCTCAAATTTTAAATCTGATCTTCAGTATTTCAGTATATTATCTAGTGTTTTAGTTTTACTTTGTACATACCCCCATTGGCTATTATTTTTTACACTCAACCGTTATTCAGATTCATTCCAACATTACAAATTTCTTTGCTGGTCACTGTTCAGTGCACCTTCCTACTTCTTTTTATGCTTATTTTCTTTCTTACTGAAGAACATTCTTTTGTACAATGGTCTCCAATCTTGCCTAAAACACATGAGAATTATGTGAGAACTTTTTAAAGCTCCCATTATTGAAACACTGCCTAGATCACTTTGGTTAAAAAAAAAAGACTCAAAGTATTGGCTTTAGGCATCAGAATATTTTTTAATGCCTTCAGACAATTCCAATAGCTGCTGCTACTGCTTTAGTCATTTTTTGTTGTTGTTGTTACAGTTTGTGGGTGGCAATTCCTCTTTGTCTATGAATGAAAATTTCTTTACTTCTTGTTCTTGAGTAGTTTTTTAAAATGAGGTGTAGAATTTTAATTTGGACAGCTATATGTCCTCAGTACTTTGAAGATATTATTCTATTGTTTTCCAGCATCTACCTGTTTTCTGATAAGAACGAATATTTAAAGCCAGCCCTCAAAAACAAGGCTTATTATTTCCAGGGCCCCCTTGAATTTCTTGGTTTCAACTCCTCCTCACTATTCTAATGTTGAATTTGTTTTTTCCCCTTAAATCCTGAGACTGGGGATCCCCCCCCCTTTTTTGTAAGCTTGTTCATTTGCTTTTTATATGTTGCTACATGTAAAAGCAACATATAAAAGAAAACACAAGTATAGCAAACTGTGTGTTCAGATTGGAAGAAAGGATTCTCAATATCTGTTCAGCCTATCGTATTGACTGAAAGCATTTACCTTGTTTCTTTTACAACTAACTTGAATATTATGAGTCTTACATCTATACAGTACTCTTCACCCTTCTTGGAATGTCTATGCTCAATAAGGACATTAGTTGATTTGTCACTAATATTGCTTTCCCTACATGTGACCTCATTCAGAGTTCTATCCTGTCCCATATACATAGCATAATCTTATATTTTGTATCTAACTGGCATCAGTTTTCCAGTTTTTTTTTCGATTTACTTTTAAGCTTTACTTTTAGCAGGACTGTACTGAAACACTCTTACACTTTAATAGATCTAATTGTCTGGACTTAAAATAATAGATTTCTCTATCACAGGGGAATTTGTCTTTACAGATACTGATTTCTGTTCTCTGCACATGTTTTCATGTTATATGCCCAGTGTAATATGAAGCGAGTTAATTTATTGTGTTACATATAGTAAAGAATCCAGCAGAATAATGTTATTTAGGTTTTTTTTCATTATTTCTATGAATAACAACAACATCAACAATAATAGTAATAGAAAAGATAATTTTTACCTATAGCAAGTCTCAGTTTTTTCTTAAATGCAGTAGAAGGCCCTTCACACTCTATTTGTCAGCTTGGCTTCAGGTTTTCATTTTGTTGGCTAGAAGACAGATAAAGGGGATTATGGACAGAACTGAGCCTGGTTTCTGCTAATCTCCGACTTGAATTCTTTCAAGGGTTGCAAAATACGATTCAAGTATTTCACAGGCCTTTATAACCTTTGTCATCTGCCTGATATATGTGCCATCATGGGTGGATTTGGAACTGACATTTTATATCTCTGATCTCAACTGTATAAATATTTGTTTAGACTGACTATCAACATAGAACACAGACATTCTCTTCTGATGTATGGATGATACAGTAGTCCTTAACTGGGCCCCTAAGGATGGGGCAGGCACAAACTAACAGAGGGCAATGAGGCAAATTTACAATGAACTCAGATTTTATACTTTCCTTTAGGTAAAAGAGTGGTTGCTTCTATACCAAAAAACTATTTCTTATAATTTGGGTTACATTAAAAATATCTCATATATACAGCCATTTATCTGAATCTATAATAGTGACTTGGTTTTCTCAAATACATTATATATGGAGTCCTTTAGACTGGAATTAAATTAATCATGGTTGTATTTTTTTTTCTATTGACTTCCCAGCTATTTACCCCTAGGAAAACTCTCTTAAATAATCAAGAGAAATATTTTAGGCAACATTATGTAAATCATCACCCTTATTAGATGAATTAATATTCTTGAAGTTACAGCTCATTTCATGGAAATCAGATTAACCTGGTGTTATGGGCATTGTCATTTATCAGTAAGTTATTTGTTAATATGCTCAGTATGTGCCATAAAATATGTAACTTTAATAAGAGAATGGATCACCTCAAATAATTTAGCAAATCTTGAAAATGATAAGGATTAAAATTGTGGATGTATAAAGGACACAGAAGCTTGGAGAACTTTAAAACCATCTATTTCTATCCTGTTTCCCTCAGACAAGGAAATGAAGGCTGACACTTTAGCATGGTTTGGAAATCCTTCTAAAAATTATCTGACTTTCTCTTAGAATTAACAAGTAATTTAAAGTTTTAAGAACTGCAGAACTGATCATATGAATTACCATAATTTAGTCAAGATTTTTTTTGAATATCCACCTTTTGACAAACACTGTACATATATGTACCAGGCTGTAGAGATGAATAAAATCATCCTTAGTCTCAAATAACTGAAAGAAAAATCCCCCAATATTAGTGAATACTGAGGAATTAAGGATGATGCTATGAGAAAATTTTTATAATGTGAAATTTATTAAGTTAAATAAAATATTTTGCTTTTGAGATTAGAATGCCTTGTTTTTGTTCTAATGATACTGATGATAGATAGTGGTTGTATTTTGCAGAAGTTTTATGGGAGCAAAATAAAAACTTGGTAATGTGATATAAATTTGGTCCCCCAAGGTGATTTTTATTGTGATTTCTATTGGTGTTGTTAATGAGAGAAATTTCTGTGAGCTATTAGAAAAGAACATGTGGATATCAATATCTAATCAAAAAGAAGGACAAAATAATGGATAATTAGAGAATATATATAACCAGTAAATTAAAAATATACTCACATGCCAAGGAAGCACAGTGGTGGAAGTTTTGCTCATCATAAAGCTTTAACAGTGAGTAGAAGTTATCTTGGTGTCTTGGGTGTGGGAAGATATGCTAACAACCAGTGATAGATCCGTTGTAAAATTTGGAACTGTTTCTTTGGTATTCAATTTCACTTAAGACCTGTGCTTCTGGACAGGATGGAGTAATAGGAACTGGATTTACTCTCCTGGCTTAAACTGCTAAAAGTAAAAAAAAAAAAAAAAAAAAAAAAAAAAAAATATATATATATATATATATATAAAACAATAATTTTAGACATTGAACAACAAACAGCACAAGACAACGGTTGTATAAAGCTGTTAATTATAATGAAAACCCATAAAAACCAGTGGCATAATGTTTTATGTAATACAGTTAAATGTTGGTGTTTGAACAAGTCCCTGGTCACCTGTAAAAAATAAAGGTGGATTCTCTTTTCATATTTATTAACAAAATGAATTTCATAGGGATACAGTATTTAAATATGTTAAAATACTACAGTTACTAGAAGAAAACATTTTTGTTTTATTTAATAAAAGTTAATTTTAAATTTTTTTTTATATTTTTATGTGTTGCATTTATTGTTTTAAGATTATACAAATATGTTTTGATATAATTTAATACATGCAGCATCAACTAGAGTATTCAATACACAGAGTATTCAATGGGTATAGCCTTGGTAGTGGGACCAAATTAGCCCTAGACTAAATTGTTTCAGTTGCAGCCTAATAAGGCTTACAAGGAAGCCTCAAAGTGATCAAACTATTTCTTAACTACCTCTTTGAGCAAAGTTACAAATATTTAAAAAAATACAAAAACGCCCTGCAATCAGTAAAGTAAAATTCACAATATCTGACATGCAATCTAGAATTACCAGGGATGCAAAGACAAAGGAAAATATAACCCATAACAAGGAGAAAGATTAATTAATGAAAAGACACTGAAAAATGGTACAATCAGTAAACAAAGACATTCAAACAGTTATTATAACTAATTTTCATAGGTTCAAAAAGGTTAAAGGAAAGCATCAACATCTTAAATAGACATATAGAGGATATAAAAATAACCCAAATTGAGTTCCTAGAGATGAAAAATATAGTTTCTGAGATGAAAAATAAACTGGATGGGATTAAAAGAGATGAGGCAATGCAGAAGCAAAGATTGACCTCCCTGCAAAAGCAAAATTCTGTTATTATAATCTGTCCCACTGAGTAGTCCAAATATAAAGTCTGAAATGAAAAATGCCAGCTTGGTCACCTTTTTTCATTTCGAATTTGCTTTACCCTTGCTTTACCCTTTCAAAAATAATTAAAGTATAAAATTATGAAAATTGTATTCAATGGTATTAATATTAAGCATCTATCCATCTTATGGATTGCCCTGCATAATGCAAATATCTAAAATCTAAATATTATGTGTATATATACATATATGTATATATATCTCACTAGCAGAATGAAAAGAAGATGTGAAAGTACAACACAAGTTGTGGAGGAATATAGTAAAGGAAAGTAAAATAGTATTTTTTTTAGATGTAGTTGCTCTACGCAGTGGAAAAATGATATATGGATTAGCATATTTTATTTTCTGAGAAGCATGAATCAATTTAAAAGGCGAATGGGCAGATGAATTTAAAGAATGAGTAATTTGAATACATTATCATTCTTCAATTTTTCTGTTACTGACAACATCCCCTTTAAGATTTTCAAAATGCTGAAAGGTGAGATTCCAAGATTTTTAGTTGCTATAGAAGCAATTATTAGCAAATCCTTTCTTCTAATCTCATTACAGAAAATACTGCTCTTTGTGCCCAGAGAACTCCCATTAGAACAGATAGCTAGTGGGAAGCAGCCACATAGCACAGGGAGATCAGCTGGGTGCTTTGTGACCACCTAGAGGGGTGGGATAGGGAGGGTGGGATGGAGGGAGACGCAAGAGGGAAGTGATATGGGAACATGTGTATATGTATAACTGATTCACTTTGTTATAAAGCAGAAACTAACACACTATTGTAAAGCAATTATACTCCAATAAAGATGTTAAGAAAATAAAAAAGGAACTGCATTTCGGAGCAGCTCAGAACATAGGGTGTAGCAGTCTGGAGCTATCCCACATTTCCTGTGTCTTATTAAATATTGTGTATATATGCTATGTATTTATATCTCCATCTAAATATACATCTATATCTCCTAAAATACTGTCTCACATATAATGAAGGCACAGTTTCCAGATAGTTGTTCTGGTAGTCATTAGACAAAATATAGTCTCATTTATTTAAAAAATGTGAAATGAGAGAAATGTACGAAAAACTTGATCCATCTTCTGACTGAATTTGTAGTATTAGTACCTTCAGAAGAGGAAATAATTAATTTATTGTAAATTATTTTATTCCTCATTTATTAGAGAGGAAATTTATAAACTGAATCTGTTAGGGCTTAAAGGGTTTTTTTCCAGAAGATAATATCTGTGGTTCTCACCTTACACTGAGCAGTATATCACTAGTGAACAATCTGACAAATATGTACATTATTAAGTTATTTTATTTTAACCTGGCTTTTTAATACTATCATCTGATATACATCATATTAATTGACACTGCAATTTCTTCCTTGATTTGTGTATTTTTTTCTACAAACACTTTGCATTCCATCTTCCACGTATCTGATTTACTCATCCATGTGATGGTCTTCATCTTCAGACATCTTGCTGTCTGAGCTGTTCAACCCTGTGACAGTAAAAGCACACTCACTAGGGACTAGGAGTTTGAGAAGGACTTAGAAAATTGTTTGACACCTGAAAAAAATGGCTCCAGGGTATGAAAAAAAAATCTGCAAAATTGAGATCAAAACTTGTGTAATTAATTTTTTCAACTAATATTACTACAACAGCAATGTTACTCAGCTTTCATATAGTTATCTATAAATTATATTGGATATGTGACTTGGGCACATATTAATGCATTTGATAACATTTAGGGTAAAGCTTCTAAAAGGGCAATTGCCTAGGACTGAGGAAGGTTTAAAAATGGCCCTGCACAGAATGAACTAGAAGTGACTTGAATGGGAGGCTGAGGCAGAGATGCTGGACCCAGAGAGTTACAGAGCAGGCGTACATTGGAGAGAGCTTTCCTATATAGGAGAGCCAAGAATTTGTTACTTATTGAGCGGGGAGCATGAAGGTAGGGGACCCTATAATGAGAATCCTAGGATTGCTTCTAGATTTCTAACTTGGATAAGTGACAGGACGGTACTCTTTGGTGAATACTAAAGGAACAGCAACAGCAGCAAAAGTCTAAGAATGGAACTTTAACATATCACAATGCCACCTTTAAAGTAAATTTGGCATTCTTCTCCTTTTTGAATGAATGAAAATGCATTAATTAAAGACATACACGTTCACACACCTGCTAATATCTGCTCTTCTGCAATCATGTGTTTTCTGTATAGTGTCTAAATATCTATTCCAGTTAAAGTAGTGCTTAAACACTGCAATATGCCTCTTTTCAGCCAAAAAGAAAAACTGTCTATGACTGTTTCAACATATTTTAAATATATGTATAATCATTGCCAACTTATCTGCTTTGCAGATACTAGTTTCCTATACAATATTTAATATCTCCCTTTATTGAAAATGTCATTGCTCAGTATTATGATTGTTTTTCATTTTTATTATATGTCTGACTGTTAGAATTATTGATTAATCTCTTTATTAATGGAATGATCTCAACACAATGTTAAATACTCTTCTTCTCTACCATTATTGTATGTTATTTTAAAGATTTTCCATACAGTTACTTTAAATGGGATTTTCAGATTTTTCAGGCTTTTTGAAGTCAGTAGGATAGGCTCCAGTGAGTAAAAGAAATGCTGAAGAACAACAATATGAATTAAACAAATTTAAGTAGTTAAGAAAGCACTAATCTAGTCATTGAGAAATATATACTAATATTTACATAGTATGTATATATAAATCAATAGTTTCAAAATGAGATAATTTACTGAACAAAATATCTTAAAATGTGAATGAAAAGATGTTGTCAAATCGCTATATGATTAAAGTACAAAAATTTGTATAAGCTTGGAATATAAATAATAAGTACATTTTTGTCTGGGAGACAAGTTGTTATCTGGGAAACCTCAAGACATTTTGTAGATTATCGAAATCACTTTACTATCAATCTTGAGCATTTCTCCTATCAACTCTATAATTAGTATTGGAAATTAGCATGCTGACTCTATTTCACTATCAGGAACATTGAAGAAACTATTTCAAGTGCTAAACATTGGTTTTAACAAATAAAAAACAATTCATCTGAAGAAAATGTTACAATGAGCTGAGGAATTAAAAGATCTCAAAGTAGAGAAATTTCACTGACTGCAGTATACACAACTTGAAGGTAGAGTTTCTGTTTTTCCTGTTTGCCCTCCAAATTTTGGAACAGTGTTATATGCACAGTGCAGGGTAATAAGCAAATATTTAACAAATGAAAAGTACTGAATTCATTACCTTGTGGTACAAATTAGGATTTCTTTTGTACTGTAACTAGAAGATTTTAATTTCAGCATTATGAATTATTAATGTCTTTATCTGATTCCCAGTTCTGTGTCAACCAAACTTATTTGAGTGATAATTAGAGGACTTCATGTTTATCCTATCTTCTAGGATTTCACTTTTGCATATCTGTTAATTCATAATTTTGACATTTTTATAGCACAACCAAAGACTATAAAAACACATGGAGCAAGCACTTGCCGAATAACTAAATAAAACAGGTTTCAGATATGAAACTAGAGCCATGCTTGGTTATACTTCTAAATGCTTCATCTAAAGAGAGACCTGCAACACTGCTGCACGAATTAATCACCTAGGGTGACTTTTAAACCTACCAACAGCTGGCCCCTCTATCATATCTGATTTTATTCAATAGTCTAAATGATAATAATTTTTTGATCAAGAACTTTATTTTACTGGTTGTAAAGGTGTGCGCATGAACGCGCACACAATCCCCAGGGCTTTTAAAAATGGTGGGACAGAATTAATCATAACTATTGAGTTTAAATGTCATTTATCAACTTACTAAAGTGCAAGCATGCAGGGAAAATAAGCTAAAGACAAGACTTTTGTTTTTCAATTTATTTTTAAAAAGTCTTGTAGAAATCTTTATGAAATTAACACAAAACGGTAGTACCAAAAATCTTTTTGCTTTGTTTATCCCCTAGTCTGTGGCAATGTAAACAGTGGAAGTTAACCCGGAATTTAAGTTAAGGAAAGCTATATTGTATTAAGTTTAGCCAAACATTGTCTAACTTGCCATCATATTTTTTCAAATCAATAAAATTTCTATTCTCTTCCCTCTCTCCTCATCTCCCTTAAGGTATGTCAACTCTAACCCCGCCCCCCCATACACACACCTTGTTGCCTCTGACATTATCTCCTCTACTAGAGGTGCTTTTGTACTTATTGCTACATAACAGTTCAACAATAAAATGTGATAAATGCAGGCAAAGTTGTTTCAAGAAGGAAGGTAAATGTCCTTACACATTTTCAACATAGAAACAGAATTTTTCAAAAGTGAGTTACAAAACAGCAAAATTAAAAAAAAATAGTTATAAAGTTTGCAGATAATGTTGTCATCCCTCTTAAAAGAAGAGGGATAAGGCACAGAAGAAATGTAGTGTTGAGGACAATGAAAATCAGCAGTTATTGCAATCTATTTATGCTGCATTCAATGGATTTAGAAGACAGAGGCTTGAGTGCTGTCGTTATTACTTGTTTGCCATTTGATGGTGGGCAAAATATTTAATTTCATTGCGTTTCTGTTTCTATGCCTCTAAAATTTGGATTCCCAGGCTAAGAAAATATTTCAAATCTTTTCTAGGTCTAAAAGTCACACACCTTAGTGTACCCTTTATAAAGGCCACATTTTCACAAAAGATAGCATTCTTGTAAAACACCTTTATAGAAAGAAAAAGCTATATTTAGAAGGTCCACTCAGTGTCCAGGGTTTTCTGAAGTCGTACTGCTGTTTATAACCAGGTGTAGGCCAGTAGGACAACACATTTGCTTTAATAACTGTCCAGATTTCTTGGAGTTAAAGATAAGTTTTCCATTATTCTAAGTGTTGACCTAAGAAATTATTGAAAGAATTGTTCTAATTTACTTATTGAATTGCCCAGTTCTTACATGGCCTGACATGAAAGGTGATTTAAAAGATTGCATTTAAGTTTGGACATATAGCCTTCACCCTGCTGTTTCATCACAGATCTCTTACAGGATAAACACGTGCAACCATTTTGAGTTTCTGAATGGGAGTGCTCCTTATAGTATTTTCCCCTTATAAATTTCTTGCCAACTTACTCCAATTTGAATGCAGGTAGAAATTTATAAATTTCTCCAAGAACTTATTTTTATTTTTATGAATCTCACTGATTTTGTTTTAATACCGAGGACTTTATCAAGTTCATAGACATTTGATAGAATAAAAAGCAAAAGCATAATTAGGAAAAATCCAAAAACCTCAAATAGAAAATAAGATGCTAGGTTGTTAGTAACAGAAATTAGCACAAATAGACTGAAAAACTGACCACCGTTGTAAACTGAGCTTTTAACTATGGGAGTCGCCAGGAAAAGGAGGGTTACCTGACTCAGGGCTCTTCTCCTCTTTCTTTGCCTTCTTTTAACAATCTCGAAAATTAAAGAAAGATTGAAATGACAATAAAAATAATTTATTTCCCAAACCATTTGAGAGTAGTTGCCAACACAATGCAATGTCTCCCCCAAATCCTCTAGTATTTCCTACAAACATATATCCAAATATAATCATGAAAATCAGGAAATTAACACTGACACATGACCACAGAGCTACTAATCCTCAGACCCCTTTCAAGTTTTGTCAATTATCCCCATCATGTCCTTCATAATAAAAGGATCAGCCCAGTGTCACATGTTGCATTTAGCTGTCCTGTCTCTTTAGTTTTTTAATCTGGAAAATTTTCTCAGGCTTCCCTTGAATTTCATGAACTAGAAAATTTTAAAGAATATGGATCAGTTATTTTGTAGGATTTAGCTGTTTGTATTTGTCTCATGATTATTCAGGATATGTGTCGTTGGCAGGAATAACACAGTGGTGAAGCTCTGTTCTTCTCACTGCTTCCTATCAAACAATTTCGGCAAACTTTTAACTTGTAACCTTACTGGAATATTATTTTACTCATTTGATTAAGGTGTATCACCCAGTCTTCTCCATTGTAAAGTTATTTTTTTTCTCCTTCATTATTAATAATTTTTGTGGTAAGGCACTTTGTAATTATGTAAATATCCTGTTCCTCATCAAACATAATTTATTCAATTTAATTATTTAAATCAGTATGAACTCATAGACTCCTATTTTATTCAATTGACTATAATATGTTTCTACCATTATTAGTTTTGAGGCTTAGATTGTTCAAGATTTGTCCAGTGGAAACCCCTTCAGTTTGGCTTCTATATCCTTTGATGTTTCCCAATTATTCTGTGATATCTCCCTTCTTTTTTTTTTAAACATCTTTATTGGAGTATAATTGCTTTACAATGGGGTGTTAGTTTCTGCTTTATAACAAAGTGAATCAGCTATACATATACATACATCCTCATATCTCTTCCCTCTTGCATCTCCTTCCCTCCCACCCTCCTTACCCCACCCCTCTAGGTGGTCACAAAGCACCAAGCTGATCTCCCTGTGCTATGCAGCTGCTTCCCACTAGCTATCTATTTTACGTTTGGTAGGGTATATAGGTCCATGCCTCTCTCTCGCTTTGTCACAGCTTACCCTTCCCCCTCCCCATATCCTCAAGGCCATTCTCTAGTAGGTCTGTGTCTTTATTCCTGTTTTACCCCTCGGTTCTTCATGACATTTTTTTTTTTTTAGATTCCATATATATGTGTTAGCATACGCTATTTGTCTTTCTCTTTCTGATGTCACTCTGTATGACAGACTCTAGGTCCATCCACCTCACTACAAATAACTCAATTTCATTTCTTTTTATGGCTGATCCCTTACTTCTTGAAACAATAATATGTTCTAGAGTCATCTTCTATTTTCCCTATAGTGGTTCTAGAATCAGCCATTTCTCCAAAGAGCTTTAATTCCTTCAGTTGGAGAGCTGTATTTAGAAACCAAGATCTGGACACTAGGTGTATTCATTGCTCTTGGGAAGTAGTGGTCCCAGGTATTCTCAATAGGCAGGGCTAGGGGATTTATGTACATATATACATACACACATATGAAAACATATATTCATAACTATTTACATATATTCACAAACACATTCATAAACATATGCATACATATTGTCTATGTTTATTCTTATAATGTCTCTATATTGAAAATACATCCTCCATTCCCTTTCAACACCCTTTCATTCTAGTTTTTGCCCTTTTCATATTTTAACTCCCTCCACAGATATTAAAATAACACTGATTACCATATTGTTAATATCCTTACTTATTTGATCAATCTTCCTGTATTTAAGTAAATTCTTGTAGCTGCCACTTTCCCATCCACACATTTTCTCCACCTGGCACGGGTTATGACTATCTGTACAGAGTGGTTGCCAAGGCCACTTCCTCATGTGGATGCCCTTTCACACGAATCAGACTTCAGCAGTCAACTCCAGGCTCCCTTATGCAGACATCCTCTCCCCTTTCTCAGACTCTGAGACCCAATGCCAAGTCATGTGGCTCCTTGAATGCCCACCTCCCCCATGCTGACAAAGGGTTATTTTACCTCACTTAATGGACTAATTTGTTCAAGAAGGGAAGGGATCACAACACTAAAAAGCAGTTATACTCCAATAAAGATATAAAAAAAAGGAGGGAAGGGACAAGGAAGGGGATGAAGGGAGGTGGACAGGGATGAACAGGTATCTTTTTTTTCTAAACAATATTTGAAGAGGTCCTTCATTTAGAAGTTACAAAGACATTATGAAGTATCAGCTGAAGAACTGAAACAACGACATATATTTACACATCTATATCCCTACATCTGACACACAATGTACACCTAATTTTATAGCAACCAAAATATAATTTAACAAAACTTATGATGCTTAGCCATACACTTTAATACTCAGCAACTTAAAAAAATATGCAGTGCCATTTGGCTGTTAACTATCAGTCCATTCATATGAATGGATTTGTAAAACTTCTAGCCAAGAGTGTTTGGGATAGCGTCTCTACTGGTCCTACTGGATCCTCTTCTTCTTTTGTCACTCTTTTCAGTCATTTGTTGATTCTCCATTGTATCTCATTGGTGACTTGCATGACCTTTGCTAATCATATCTGGGCAAATACCCCAGCTTGGTGTCTCTCAAAGGGCTGACTGAAAACCATCTGCAACAGAATCAACTGTGGTACTAGATAAAATTCAGGTCCACAGGCCCTGTTCTGATTTCCTGCTCAGAAGCTCTTTAGAGAGTAATGAGTATTTGGAAAATACCTTAGCTAATTCTCACACATTAACACTGAAACCATGGTGTAGTTTGCATGTCTACAATTCCTCAAAGTTCACGGTTTAAAACACATAGGTCTCACCAACTACAGTTCTTTTATCTTAGCTTCATCAATTCACATTTGTTATTTAACCAACTTGGAAATTGCCAGATGTGTGAATAGCCGCCAAAGTAAAATGTATCTGTCTTCTGCAAAAATGTCTTCTACCAAATGTCTCTACAAAATGAAATGTAAATACCTTCTAAGATCTTGCTTGGAGGAATCTTACAGATTTTTAAAATCTTCCAGGTTTTAGGGAATACCAAGTGCAAAGGCCCTGATGTTGGGAAAGCCACTGCAGAAAGAAAATCTGGATGTGTGTGTGAGAGAATAGTAGTAGTAAACGAGCTTGGAGAGTAGGGCAGAAGAAATACTGAATAAAGCATGTAGGACAGGTAAAAAGTTTAATTTTTATTCTAAAGTTATGGGAACAGGTTTTGGGAAATAATGTGATATGATTCATGTTTTTTTGTGATTATTCTGGCTATTGTATTGGTTATAGACTATAAGGATTGGGGCAAGAGGGGAAGAAGCAAGGAGGTTGTGGAAGAGGCTGCCTATTGCATTAGATGAGGCAAGCAATGATGGCTTGGAGTAAGTAAAGATGGCAAGAGTAAGGTGAGAGGTAGGTGGATTCAGGATGTATTTTCAAGTTAGACTGGCAAGAATTTCTGATGGACTGGACATAGGAATTGTGGGAAAGTGAGAGTTTAAGGATGAATCTAACATTTTTGGCCTGAGCAACTGGATGAGTTATGGAGCCAGGAAAAACTGGAGTGCGATGGATGGATCAAAGCAAAATATTTAGTTTTATTTGCTAAGTTTGAAATGTCTATTATGCATAGATTGGAGATATTTAGTGGGAAATTGGAATTAGGAGTCTGGAGGTTAGGTGAGTGGTTAGGGCTAGAAGTATGAATTGGGGAGTCATAAGTTATCTTCCCATTAAAGTAATGGGACTAGATTAAAACTCATGAGTAGTTAAGGTAGATGGAGAGTGAAGGGGGCCAGGAATGAGCCTTAGGGCATTCTAACAGACTTTGAGGGATGGGAGGCATCACCAAGGGAGACTTCCAAGGAATGCTGAGTGAGGAGGGGAGAAATCTAGGAGAGGATGGTGTCCTGGTAGCCAGTGAAACAAAATATTCATTCTGGAAATTATGAAGTTCATTTTCCAAAGTTTCTTGAATTGATGATCATTTGAAACTTGGTATTTTAAAAAGAGCTTTAGCAAACAGAAAAGAGAATAATTTTCTATCATGAGTGATTGATTGCAGTAGCATGGGGAATGGAAAAGTTGTGAAAAGGGAATCAAGAATTTATGTAAGGGCCTCCCTGGTGGCGCAGTGGTTGAGAGTCCGCCTGCCGATGCAGGGGATACGGGTTCGTGCCCCGGTCTGGGAGGATCCCATATGCCGCGGAGCGGCTGGGCCCGTGAGCCATGGCCGCTGGGCCTGCGCATCCGGAGCCTGTGCTCCGCAACGGGGGAGGCCACAACAGTGAGAGGCCCGCATACCGCAAAAAAAAAAAAAAAAAAAAAAAAAAAGAATTTATGTAAAAGACAATTTTAAACAAAAGTCTTCATTTACAAAACAAGTACACAATATTTAGACATTATATTTTGTCTTTGTGTCAACAGCAGCTACAGCATGCTGTAAGTGAAAGATGAAGGATTACAGTTGAATATCAAATCAGGGAAAAAGGTGAAATAGTTGAGTTCTTTGTAGATTTTTAATAGATTTCAAACCTCTATTGGTTTTGAATAATGTCATATTTCAAACATAATTTTCTAAATAATCATAACAATTTTAGAATCAGAATAAAACTTACACAAGCCTTATTTAAATGCACATATAGTTCATTTTTATGGGTAAAACTAGGACTCTAGTCTTCTGATTACCAGTACTATTTCTTATTGCAACACACTGTTTAAATGTATAGATGATTGAAAAAAAGAGCATACCAGTGATCTCTTAAATGGTTTACAAAATATTAAGTAATTAAAATTAGGGGAAATAAAGCTCATGAGGATTAAATTACAGGAAGAGTTTAAAGGGGGCAAAGAAGTAGGAGATGTATTTCCACATGGATAAATATGATATTTTAGGAGAAAATGACCAAAACTGCATTTATAAGGTCATGATACTAGCTAAATGAAATAAAGACAACCATCATGTGAATAACATATAATTTTGATGGTGAATTTTGAATATGGAGACTGATACAGATTAACATCTGATTATAATAAAAACCAGATAGGCAGGGTAACAAGGTCTTCTTCATCCAATCACAGCTTATCAGGAATAAGGGAACCTCTTGTGCCATTTTAGGACAATGAACTTGCTACAAAGTGAACACTTGACACAAGAAATAGATTAGAAACATAAATATGATTCAAGAAATTCATGGATGGTGAAAGCTATGTTGGATTATTTCAAAAAGTTAGGGATGACTAGGTTAAGTAACTTCTCTTTTTAATAACAGAATAACTGTCACATGAAAGATCTCACTATGCCATTGACAAAGATAAAATCCCGGGACGCCATGGCTTCACAGTCTAATAGTCTAGAGATACAATGTCCAGTATAGTGTCCATTAGTCACAAGTGGCTATTAAATACTTGAAATGTGGGCAAGTTTGACTTAGGAACTTAAATTTTAATTTTATTGAACTTACATTTAAAAATTTAAAAACATATGTGACTAATGGCTATAGTTTTTGACAGCACTAAGAACATTTCCATTATCATGGAAAGTTCTATTGACCAGAGCTGACCCATAACATTTTTATTTAATTTTACATTTATTCCTCTTTGCTAAGAAAATCCTCTCTCTTACTAAAAAACAATATTAGCAAGATGGCTAGATATAAGCTCAAGATGCAAAAGTCTATTGGATTTCTATAATCCAGGAACAAAGAGAGAGCTTAAAAATTATTTAAAATGGAAAAAAAAAAAACTACCTAGGAATAAATCTAAATAAAAATGTGCAAGACATTTATGGAGAAAATAAAACCTTATTGAAAGATATTAAAGAAGTCTTAAATAAATGGAGAGGTACATCTTGTTTATGGAGAGAAAAGACTCATCATAATGATGTAAATTTTCCCCAACTTAATTTATATAGTCAATACAATTACAATAAAAATACTTAATAGAGGTTTTACAGGATTACCAATTCTGAAATTTATGTGAATGGTCAAGAACAGCTCAGACACACCTAAAAAATCCATTCATTCCAAAATGGTCCTGGAAAACTTAATTATTCATAAGAAAACAAAGAAATTGGATAATACAGACAAGTCGATTGTAAGTGCATTAATGGCTTGAATATAAAACAAAGATACACTAGAACTTTCAGAAGAAAATATACTATATCTGGGTAGCATTAAACTAGGGAAGGACATTTTAAGTAGAACAAAAAGACACTAAACTAAAAGATAAATTTGATTTCATTAAAATTGAGAGCTGCTATTTATCACAAGACAACATTGAAAAAGTGAGAAGGCATGAAGTAACTTATTTGTGTCATATATAGCTGACCAAGGATTATTTGCTTGTATTTAAAAAACAATAGAAATAAGTAAGAAAAAGATAAACAGTAGAAAAATGGACAAAAGATATTCTCTGGACTTTCATATAATAGGAAACATAGGCAACTATTAAACAAATGAAAGGATTCTCAACCTATCGGTAATTAGGGAAATACAAATTAAAATTGTTATGGACTGAATTGTGTTCCCTAAAATTCGTATGTTGATGCCCCATCTCCCAATGTGGCTGTTTGGAGACAGGGACTTTAAAAACATAATTATGGTTAAATGAGGTCATAATGGTGGGGCCCTAACTGATATGACTGGTGTCCTTGTAAGAAGAGGAAGAGATACGAGGGATGTATACACACAGAGAAAAGGCCATGTGAGGACATAGCAAGAAAGCAGTGGTCACCTGCAAGTCAAGGAAAGAGGCCTCAGGAGGACCCAAAACTGCCAACATCTTGATCCTGGACTTCCAGCCTCCAGAACTGTGAGAAGATAAATCTCATTTTTTAACCCACTGAATCTGAGGTATTTTGCTAGGACAACCTGAGCAGACTAATACAAGGAACAAAAGACTAGAATGGCCATTCTAACTGGTGAAGCTATAGAGCAAAAGGGCTGAAAATTGATTCCATATCTTTGGAAAACATTTTGACGTTATTTTTTAAAGTTGAATATTTGAATTCCCTACAACTCAGCAATTCTACTCTTAGTATGTCTACTCTTTTACTTATGTTAAATCTTGCACATGTCTACCAGGAAACATTAAAATAAATGTTCATGGAAGTACTGTCCGTAATAGGCCCAAAACAACCCAAATATCATTAATAGAATAATAAAGACATTTTCTTGTATTTATACAATAAAATATTATACAGTAGTACAAATGAATGAACACTAGTTAAAGTAAAGTGGGTGAACCTTAGAAATATAATGTTGAGTAAAAAAAGCAAGCACAGAAGACTAAAGTATGATATCAATTTTATAAATCTCAATAATAAGCAAAATCAGATAAAAATTATGTGGATGTTGAACATAGAGCCAAGATCAGAGTGATTTCTTGGGTGAAAGCAGGAAGGTGGGATCAGGGTAGAGAACAGAGAGAAGACTCAGCAGTTTTGATTCTAGTTCTTAGTTTCGGTGGTGTGTTTGCAGGAGTTTTTATTATTTATCATAACTTACATACAATTAAATATATTCTTTTGTATATTATCTAATAATATTTAAAAAATCAAAATACATTGTATACCAAAGATAACCCTTAGACATTAATTATAGAGAGTCCACTTTGAAACAACATACATAGTTACTCATAAATCTTCTGTAGTTGAAAGCTTTTAGCTATGAAATTCTTCCCCCTTCATATGAGGACTTTATGTTCCATAATGAAGGAAAATTGTTCCTACTTTGGGACAATTTGCATTCTTTATTTAAGTGATACTAGTCCTTTGGCTGCCTAGAAATTTTAAAAACAACCGATAACTACATCTACTGCCTGCAAGAGAATAAAGGAAAAGGAGCATAGGAGGCAATCTCATACATTATTGATAAACACATACAAAGACAATATTGGTACAGAGCTATTTCTCCATATAGCAACTCTGAATTTTATTAATAAATACATATATGTATATATATCAAACATTAATAAAAGAATAAAATTATCCAATATGAGTACATTTGCTCTTTTTTTGCAATTAGTTCCAGGATTCTATTTTAGATTATTACTTCATATCTGCGAGAGTTGGGTGTGTGTTTGTGTGTTTGGTTTTGTGGAAGTTGCATTGTGCTAAATTTTACATTTCTTTCTTGAATTAAATGGCTTTTGTTATCCCTTGGGAATACTGAAGATAGCAACAGCAGATTACTACCTACAGGTGGAAAAGTATAAACAGCAATTTTAGCTGCTAGTGATTCTGAAATTGCCCTTAACTTTGCCCTTCTAAAAATGCTCCAAGAATTACGTTTTGCAAATCCACAGATTTACTATCCATATTCAAGTCATTTACGTGGACAAAGAATGTAGCCTTCGGTATCAGTAACAAAGAATGTTACAGCCATCAAGCCATCAGCACCCTGAGGGGATTCAGGATGGAGAAAACAGGATACTGGCCCTAGATAATTAAAGTGCATATCAAGGGAAAGATTTCCATGAGACCAGATTCCTGCATCTCACCATATATAGGAAAGTGCTAAATTTATTAACTTAACTTAGTTTCTTTAATTAACAGTAATCTTTTGATGTTCCAACTACCTGGGGTTTTTTTTGCAACAACCCCTAAATATCCTGTGCCCTCCCTTACCTTTTCAGAAGGGTCCCTCAGAGCTATCTGAGAGGCTGTCTCCTGATTTAAGTCCTAAGTATGTCCTCCAAATAAAACATAATTCTCAACTTTCAGGTTGTGCATTTTTTTTCAGTCAATATTTAATTGTATGGCTCACGTAGGTACTATGCCTAGATGTAATGGGATGAGATGTAAATTATTAAAACTAGATAAATTCTGTCAGCTCTACCACTAGCTGAGATCCAGGCTTTCATCTCTGGATACTTCTGTCATAGACCTTGGCAGATATGGGGTCTGTGTTGGTCTTAAAATTATTCTTAGAATTGTGGGGACTCATTCATTCTTTCAACAAAATTTTATTGATTATATTCTATGTGTCACTTACAGTTCTGGGTCTTGGAATATAGAAGTCAACACACGAAAATACAAGGATAAAACACATTTTCTACCATATTAACTTTCTTCATTCATTAATTCATCCCTAAGTCATTCAACACGCATCTTCTTATTGAATACTGACGAGGGGTCAAATGCCATGCTAAACACTGAGTAGATAACTGCAAATGAGATGGATAGGCCCTGATTTTGATGTCACTACTATCTTTTGTCCTGCCATATAATGGGACAGCTTCATTATTCCCTTTACCCTAAGTTTTTATCACAAATTGCTAATGAAAATAAAACTGTTAGTGGAGTTTCAACATGCATAGGTAAATGAGAACAGAGAACTCCCCTTTCGCATGCCCCATTCTCCTCCTTCTAACTCCCTATGTGAACTCACTTTGTGCCAAGACCAAGAAGATGTGCCCCAATAAGAACTAAGCTGATTTCCTCACACTGACTGGGGCTTTGCTCACTTAGAAGACTTGATGCTTAATTTTGATAAGCAACTAGAAGACCATGGAGACAACCTATAAAAATGATTTGTCTTGGGAGAAAATACTAAAAAGGGTTAATGTGCTATTCCACATGTCTAACCTCCTGGGATTAAACCACAGGCACCAAGATCACCAAGTGTACGTGGCAACAATGAGCTAAAAATGAAAAAAAAAAGCATCATACTGTTATTGTATTCGTCTTCCCCCAAGGCACTCTCTGATAAACACCACAACCTCTAAGGGAATTGAGACCAACTTCCTTGTGAGGTAGGTTATATATGCATCTTTTTCCAAGCAGTTAAATCATATCCAGCTATCAGCACACCTTACTTAAGGTGATTGTAATGTATGAGATTAAATGTTCCTACCTGATTGGAAACCTTCTTGTCCTCAATTCATTGGCTATACTGGATTATTTTTCTTGGGTCAGACCTTCAGACTTCTACCAGAAATCGTTCCTTTGGGGAAACAAGGCCTTCCCAGAAACTCAGGAAACTGAAATGGAGACAGCAAGAGAGAAGGAAATTATTTGGACATATAGACCTCAATTGTTTGGTTTTAAGTAAACGTCCAAGCAAATATCTTCTAAATGGTATAATAACTTTAGGGAAATTCACGGTTTATAAGTTTGTGTACTCATGAACTGTACATATTATGATAAGAGTACAGGTTGCATTTTGTGTCTTCAACTCAAGCAAAGACTTCAAAAAAGGCCCAGTTATCCTTTGTTCATTAAGATACAAAGAGAGGGCAAAAAGGGCAAGTTTCTAAGTCTTTTTCTTTAAAATTTACTTCCTTTCTTCAGTCTTTATCAAGATCTTCAGGAAATTAACTTTACTAAAGTTAATTATTCATAAAATAAACATAGGAACCTGCAGAAGACTATTTCACAGAGACCTGTAATGTACAATATCCATTGCATACATGCACCATGAGCTTGTCTTTTCGAGCACTGGCATACACAAAACTCTGTGTGTGTGTGTGTGTGTGTGTGTGCACATGTGTGTCTTTTTTGTGATGGAGCCATAGGGAGAAAATAAAGCTATTGGCTGCAATTCAGTGATGTAGAAAGATTTAAGGGTAAAGGAAAAGGCTACATCAAGCGAAGCAATAAAGTCATGAGGTTGTGCCTCCATAATAATAACAATAGCAGTCTTCTGTAACCAAGGGAGCAGGCTCCTCAAATTATACTCACACCTGTTAGACCATCTGCCCATAAATTTCACACTATCATTAATGGAAAACAAATGGCACTGTCTCTCCTTCCCTTTATCCATTGGCTATTCTCATATAAATTATTTTTCTCTTCAAGGTCACGCTCTTTTCTATCTGTTTAAAAATATTAGGATTTAGGAGGAGTGATACAAATGTGCCATGCCTTGGTACTTGTACCAGTGATGGCTCTGTAAGGAGCACCGGATTGGTAGGAGGCTATAAATTGAATTCCCCTAGAAGCAGAACCTGAGGCAATAATTTGAATGCAAACTGTTCATCTGGGAGGTGCTTCCAGAAAACTCAGAAGTGGAGCAGAAATTGAGAATGGAGGCATGGAAGGAAGACAACAGAGGTGCATTACTGAATAAATTACTCCTGCAGGGAACTGCTGCCAGTACTTCAGGGGAGTTCTGTGAAACTCTACAGAACATGTCTCAGAGTTATCCTAAGAATTGGTGAGAAACTTGAAGTACTTATCTTCCAGCCCCCTCTGTCCTTGGTTGAAAGCTACACCCAGATACATTAACTCCTGTACATTTCTGGCCTGCCTTAAGGTGGATAATTGCAGGTGGTAGCATGAGTCTATCAGCATATAGTGGAATGATGAGTGCTGGGGAGATATGAGTGGAGCAGTGAAACCATCTAATACAGTCGGGGCAGGAGATATTAATTACTGGCTTGCAAGTCCAACTGGATAACCTTAAATTCCTGGGTTAATGGTTTTACTTTGAGGTATTTAATCATGATGTATGAGTAAAAATTTCCTCTATTAAATCAAGTTGAAGATCCTAAGTCCCTAATCGTCTGGAAAAATGTGGGTATCTTTTTAACAGATTTTTGAAAAGTAACATGATTAAGATTTCAAACTGACCATTCATTCATTCATTCATTCACTAATTCAACCAACATTTATTGAACACCTAAAGTATGCCATGGGTTAAACTAGGCACCAGTGTTACTGTTACTAAAATCATTATCGTGCCACCTAGAAGTCAATGTATTGTGACACTCAAATAAGAAAATCCATAGTTACCGTAAAAATTATTATAGAGTGCTATAGGAAGACACGGTAAGACCTTAATGCATGCTGTGGAGAGTAGTATATGGGGGATATCAGTAGGGCTTCCTGTAGAAGGCAATTGAAGTGGATATGTAACATGAAGGAAGGGTGAATTTTTGAGGAAAAGAGAAGATAAATTCATGTTTGCCAGAAAATGAATGGTTAAGGATCAGTCCAGAAAGGAGTTCCATTCATAATCAGTATAAGAAATGTCACTGGGGCTTCCCTGGTGGCACAGTGGTTGACAGTCCACCTGCCGATGCAGGGGACACGGGTTCGTGCCCCGGTCCGGGAAGATCCCACATGCTGCAGAGTGGCTGGGCCCATGAGCCATGGCCGCTGAGCCTGCATGTCCGGAGCATGTGCTCCGCAACGGGAGAGGCCACAACAGGGAGAGACCTGCGTACCGCAAAAAAAAAAAAAAAAAAAAAAAAAAAATGAAATGCTCACTGGAGTGTTAGAAAAGAAGACAATGGAGAGGGTGGTAGAAGCCAGACCATGAATGGTCCATGTATGTATACTAAGTGCTATGGTCTAGTCTTTGTGTTCCCCTCCAAATTTATACATTGAAATCTTAATTTCCGGAGGTGATAGTATTAGTAGGAGGGGCCTTTGGGAAATGATTACGGTATTAGTGCTCTTACAAAAGAGACTCCACAGAGCTCCTGAAGCTCTTCTGCCATGTGAGGTTACAATGAGAAGTCTGGAACTCAAAAGAGGGCCCTCATCTGACCATACTGGCACCCTATTCTTGCACTTGCAGCCTCCAGAACTGTGAGAAAAAAATGCCTGTTGTTTATGAGCCACCCAACCTGCAATATAATCTTACAGCAGCCCAAAAGGACAAAGAGAGTTTGGATGTGAGATTTTACTCCAAGAAAGATGGGAATCCACTGAAGGATTTTAACTGGTAACTTAGAAGAGAGACAAGTTTCATAACACAATCAGGTATTTTTATAAGAAAAATTTGTTTCATTTTCAGAACGATCACTCTGGAAATACTGTGACTAGATTTTTGGAGAAGGGTGACGGCAGTCCCGGATATACAAAGATGAGTTAGTAGTCCATTAATGTAAGTCAAACAAGAAAGTGGAGATAAAAGTGTGAATTTGTGGCTGAGCGATCTTTTCTGTTAGCAGTTGAAAAATGTTATGTCAATGCTTCTGACTCCAGAGTTTTAGACAAGAAATATGCTGTCATTGGAATTGGTGTTTCTCAATAAGTGATGCATTGTTTTTGCCTGTCCACTTGCGAGATTTTTTTTGTCTCTACTTTTCAGAAGTTTAATTATGATGCGTCTTGGCAAGGATATCTTTGCGTTTTTCCTCTTTGGGTTTGTTCAGATTCTTGAATTTGTGTTTATGTCTTCTAAAAAACTGGGAACTTTTTAGTCATGATTTCTTTGAATACTTTGTCAGTCCTACTTGCTCTCTTTTTTCATTCTGGAACTTTGATGATATTAATGTTAGTGCTTTTGTTACTGTTTACACGTTCTTGAGATCCTGTTCTTTCTCCCATCTCTACCCCTCAGTCTATTTTTCTCTGTACATATGGTACATTGTACTGATCTCTTCTAAGTTCATGATTCTATGCTTTGTAATCTCCACTCTACTCTTGAGCAAAGATTTTTCATTGTTGTATTTTTCAGTTCTACTGTTCTCATTTGTTTTTATTGTTATAACTTCTAGTTTTTTGTTTACATTTTCTATTTTTCCCATTTCTGTCAAGGAACGCATAATTGCTAATTGAAGCATTTAAGTGACAGCTTATTTAAAATCCTTGTCTGATCATATCAATAGATGTTTTACCTCAGTGTTGGTGTATGTTTATTGTCTTTTCTCATTTATTCTGTGATTTCCTGGTTCTTGGTGTCATGAGTATTTTTCAATTGTATTCTAAACATTGTGAGTTATTATATGACTCTGTATCCCATTTAATTTTATTATTACTTTTTAGAAGGAAGTCATCCTATTTGAGGCGTAGTATGAGGACTGGGGAGTGATGTACAGATTTCCATTGGGCCCTACTGACAATACCCCAGCAAAAGTGGGCACTTACATTGTCTCACTGCAGACAGATCAAGGAGAAGTTCAGCTAGCCTATGGCCCTTCTGACACCTTCCCCCCAAAAGTGGGAACATTAATATCATTGTGTTGCCTTTTAGTAGGAGTGGAAGTTCATCTCCCCAGTAGATTTCTTGACACCAGGGGAGGGGAGAAGTGAAGTGTTTGCTGTCCTTCCTCCCGCTTCATTCCTTCTTGTTGATGCCGGGTGTGGGTAGAGGGTCAGCTACCTGCTGGCCCCACTGACACCAGGGTAAGAGGAAGAGAAGTGCCAACTAGCCCTGCTTGTGCCGTCTCGTTCTGTCTTACTGCCTCAGGATGGTTATGGGGATTCAGCACCCCAGTGGGTCTCACTGACATCATGTGTTGGGGGTTAGTGGGGTGCCTACTCCCTCCAATCTGTAACACCCTATTCTTATTGATGTCAGGAAGAGATGGAGGCTAAGTCCCACCAGTGGACCCCACGACTGTGTGAGGGCAGCCCAGTGTTAACTAGCCTGTCAGGCACCACCTTTTAAAGTCTGTTTGCTCATGGAAAGGGTTGGAGGCTCAGCTCACCACTGGACCACACTGAAACAACCCTGGTGGGGAATCAGAGCGCTGGCTCTTCTGGAGGGCAGGAGTGGGGTGGTGTAGAAGATCGAATCCTACCTTGGCCCAACTGAAACAACAGGACATAGGGGATGAGTGCAATATTCCACTGGCACTTGGCTCGAGTAGTGTGTATATTCCACTGGCACTTGGCTCGAGTGGTGTGTATATTATTGCCCAAATGGTCTTCTGTCTTTAGCAACCCCTTTCCTCATACTTTGGCTAGGGGGAACAGGGTTTTGTAGGGGTCTTTTTGAAGCTTTTTTGTCTGTTGTTCTGTTGGTGGTTATTGATTGGGGGTCCTGTAATACCCTCTCCAGGATGTATGGGAAGCAACAGGAAACACAGGGGACTCATCACCATGTCATTCCTCAAGTCCCAAAGTCCTTAGTTAAGTCTGCCTTCTCATTTCCACCTTTCAGCGTCTTCCTATGTTTGTTTGTTGTTATGTTCAGGGTTTTAGTTTTAAGTGGGAGAACCTGGGAGAAATGGGCTACTTCATCTTCTTGGAAGCAGAGGTCTGGAGGCCTTTTGATGTTAAAAAGTACTGCTGACTGTAAATTAAAATTTGATGATATACACCTTGCACTTTAAGAATTATTTTGCTAGATGATGTGGCTTCCCAAAGTTGCTACAATTTGATTTTCATACTTCTAAAAGCCAAGTGTTTTGCTGGAGTTGAAATTTAAAGATAAGCAAGAGATGAGGCTAAGATGATCTATGTGGTAACAGATTAAAGTTGGAAACATCAATATACATTCATGTTTAGCTTAATATTGCTTCATATTACCTTAATACACATGGTCATGTAGAGAGATACTTACAGATATGTGCATATACATGGGTAATGTACACACATATTATCTCTTTGCTCTGTCAGCTGAGAAGATCTAGAAGCAATGACATCTGAGCAGCAATTAGCGCACCCCACACCCAGATCCTGCTGTCTAATACCGTTCTCCACTAAAAAGACCTAGTTATCCTTGAAGAATTAGCTGATTCTAGGACTGGGGCAGTAAATATACAAGATTTATATGCAAGACCATCTTATAGTGTCAGAAAGTAAGGAAGTTCCAAAAAAATATATAGGATGGGGATACCTCAGAGTGGCACAAGAGCCAACTGAAAAGAGTTCACAAGGGTCAGGACTAGAGCAATTTGAGGAACAAAGTAACTAAAGTAGAATTCGATTATAACCCAAAGTATAAAATAAAAATCCATGAGTTCTTCTGATATAAATAAATAATTGGATACATAAACGCAGGAGAATAGATAAATCTCCAGTGCAAAGGAATTCCAAATAGTTTATGTAGTACTCCATCTTAAGCATAACTCCCTATTCCTTAGTTGTGGGCTGAGCATATTGACTTCCTTCCAAAAAAGTACAGTATGAAAAAGGGAAAACAGTAATCTTACGATGGAGAAACCTGAAAAACACTACCTCAGCCTGGTGATCAAGGTCCACCTCAGCATTCATAATGCATATTGATACTTTGTACACTTGATGTGATCTGACAAAATAACCCTTCTACTCTGTGGTCTTCCTCCCCAAAACACATAATCCTAATATTATCATGAAAAATGCATCAAACAAATTCTAGTAGTAGGCATCCTACAAAAACCTAAGTACTCAAAATTGTCAAGGTCATCCAAGGAAAATCTGAGAAGCTATCAAACCCAAGAGGAGCCTAAGGAAACACGGCAACTAAATGTAATGTGATGTTTTGGATGAAATCCTGGAATAGAAAAAGGACATTAGGTAAAAACTAAGGAACTGGACTAATGTATGGGCTATAGTAAATGATAATGTATCAATATTTGTTAATTGATTGTAACAACGTAACATACTAATGTAAGTGGATCATCATAGAGGGAAATGGGTCTGGTGTATATGGAAACACTTTACACTATCTTCTCAATTTTTCTGTAAAATTAAAACACTTCTAAAAAGTAAAGTCTATAAAAATGGCTGTGTTTTCTTGTTTTATGATTATGTGCCTGTATTTCCTAATAAATATGTAAATTTGCTTTACCTTCCTTGATACTGATATTACAGAAAATACTAAGTAACTCTGAAAGAATTTGTAACTCCAATTCAACAAGCAATAATTCTTGGTATTAACTTTTTGGAAGAACCCACTGAATAAATCAAAGCAAATTGTCTTTAAAGGCTGAATTTCTTTTCAGTGTTTAATCTTTTATATGATTAATGCATACCACAAGCATGATTCTCTTTCAAAGGGCAGAAAATGTTGATTGTAGGCAATGACTAAAGTACAGTGAAATATTAATGCCTGATGCTATAACAACTTTAATGTATTTTATGTTTTCAAAATGATGAATTGTTTTTTCAGTTAATAAAGTATTCACTCTTATACATTTCCTACCCACCTTTTCCCAAAACACCCACAAGGAAATGATACTATCATCTGATATTAGGTTCATCAATTTAAATTGGAGTTTTTGGTAGCTGTGGTTGCCAATGGTACTGGAATGTGTGATACTTTTACAGATCCTCTCCATGGCAAAATCTGATCTTCACAAGGTAAATCACAGTAGGTGCCTAAAGCCAAAGGACATATAGCTTTGTAGCTAGATTACCAAGCATTTTACTTAGAGGCACAATAGGATGTAGAAAAGGCCATTTCTCTTTCTGTCTTTTTCTGCTCAAAGATCGCTCACCATCTTCCTTTTTATCAGCCATTTCAGAAGTTTTCCACAAATTTAGAATATATAATGTCACTTAATGTGAATGTAGCTCAACATTCTGTTTTAGTACAGCTAATCTCACATTATTTTATTGGTGCTAAATATGTTAATCATCAGCAAATTTTTGTACTTAACTTTTTTTTTTGATGTGGACCACTTTTTAAAGTCTTTATTGAATTTGTTACAATACTGCTTCTGTTTTATGTTTTGGTTTTTTGGCTGTGAGGCATGTGGGACCATAGCTCCCCGACTAGAGATTGAACCCACACCCACTGCATTGGAAGGCGAAGTCTTAACCACTGGACCGCCAGGGAAGTCCCTGTACTTAACTTTTAAAAATAATTAAAATAAGCTATTCAACACATTTCCCCTTAAAAAAAAAAAAGTAGCTCTCCTTAGGCTGGCCCTGGGCACATACGTGACTTTGCTATTTTTTCCATGGACTATTTTCTTACCTGTTCAACTGTGTCACATCTGTTCTACCTTCTCAAAAAGAAACATTTAAAAATTCATCTACGCACGCATGCATTCACTCATTTATTAAATAAATCTATTGAACACCTACATACAGCACAGAAAAAAAGGCAGAAAACTAATCTGGGTTGCACAGAAAGTAATGAACTCAGTTACAATTTTTGGTGAACACAGGTGTTACTCAATCTACTGGAAATTACATTTCATTATGGGGACTCACAGACTCAAGGAAAATCAAGACCTAAATAATAATAAAGTAATAAAAGCACTAGCCATTTACTGAGTGCCTGCTTGTACCTGACTCTGAAACTCTAAAATCATTACGGATGTTTTGAGGATTGTCTGATATAATTGTAATCTCCATTTTACAGATGAAAATAACAAGGTTAAGAGATATTAGGTTACTTGCCTAAAGTGAGGTGGCCCAGAAACTACAGAACTGGAAATTGAACCTTAGACTTCATAATGCCAAAGTCTGTGCTTTTAATCACAATGTGTGTGTGTGTGTGTGTGTGTGTATGAGAGAGAGAGAGAGAGAGAGAGAGAGCGAGAGAGAGAGAGAGAGAGAGAGAGAGAGAATGTGTTTAATAGAGAACTTCTGAGAAATGGCAAGAAAACTGCCAGGTATCCATAAAACAATAATTTAGGAGATTCCTACTATACAAGTAATTGTTAATCATATGGCTGAACTAAGGATCTCTCACTTTTGAACCAAGAAATCAAAAGCTTCCAGAAGTTGAGTCTAAATTTTACACTTACATAAGATACTTCATACAGAATGCTAAAGTATAATAACTAAAGAGCTCTGAAAATACTGGAAGCATTCATATTAGTATGATTTTATAATGTGGATAATAGAGGATTTAAGAAATTGGCAGAGACAACTGCAGACTCATTTGTTATCATTTCTGTGAATAAAATGAGAAAAACGAAAAAAGAATGGCTGGCAATTTTAGGTAGTTTGCTTAATCTCCATACTAGGAAAGACTAAGCAAAAAAAAAAAAAAAATTCTCAAAATCTTATTTTTTGAAAGTACCTACAAGTGTATATGGTCTTTTTATACAAAATAACTTGGAATTATGAACTGTCAAATGAGTCTAATCTCCCCTGATGATAAAATTGCTGACTTTATTTGAAACTATGAAATGAAAAATGAGGTAATAATAAGAAATTCTTAAGAAAAGGAGTAGAAAAAACAAAATTATAAGAGTTATGTTAAAAAATATTTTGAAACAAACATAAAATCCCCATTACTGGTACAGAGCTTTTAAAACCTTATTTTGGTTTTAAGTGTTAATAAATATTTATATGTTTACATAATTACTGTCATAAGGAAGACACAATTTTAGGTCAGCTTTCTTCATTCTTTCTTTATTAAGCATTATTCTATTTTGCTCCATCATCCTGTAATTATAATATAGTAACTGTGTAGCTTTCTACTAAGTGGATATAATTTCCTTAACTATTTTCCTATTGTTAACAATTAAAGGTGTTTCCAATTTTTTGTTATTACAAATGACATGACAATGAGCATCTTTATATAATAATTTTGGGGATTATAAATTATTTGTTGCCATAAGCTTCCAGAATTAGAATTAATGTGTAAAAAGCTATTAACATTTTTATCTTGCTAGACATTGCCAAATTACTTGTCTAAAGATGGAACCAAATTATATTGCAAAAATCTTTGCCAACAGAAGACATTATATATAATTTTTGATTTTGCTAAATTAGTAAGTTGGAAACCTATGTTCCATTTCTTTGAATTCTTTGATAACAGAGTGCTGCTGGAGGCTGGGAGGGCAGTCATGTCCGTGAAGGCTCCCCAGAGTTGGAGCGGGGAAGTGGAAAAAGGTAAAAAAAATACTAATTGTATTTTCCCTCGATTGTTATCTCTCACTCTTTTCTGACTCTGTGTAACTTATATCCAGGTAGCTGGAGAAAAATCATGTGGCAGGGCAAATTGGTATTCCAATAAATTAATAATCACCAACTTCAAATGGATTTTCAAGACTGGAAATATTGCTGTGACTTACAGTACGTTCTTTCTAATTCTCCTTACAGACTATTTTCTGAGAAGCTTTACCTGCCCTCCTCAAATGTCCCTCCATCCTCTCTACTTCCTTCACTCTGAGCTGGTGAGGTGCTTCATAGCTCATTAAGAACTCAGAAGTCAGTAAATAGTCCACTGCCAAATCCATTAATTCATTAGCATTTGCGTTGCTCTTTGTATTCCCTTTTACTACAGGAGTGAAAGTTAAAAGGCCATGTGCACTACAGACAGCATTTCGTTTTCCCTCATCTTCTCAAGTACTTCACAGCACTGCGTTTTCTACAACCCAGCTACTCCTTAGGAATGATTCTTGCCAAAATTCAACCTCATTCTAGACTAGTAACTCCAACTTAAAATGTTAAAAACTATACGTGTAACATGAAAGCCTCCCTCCTCCCCTAATCCCTGCATATCTTCTTTAGCCAATTCATGTCTGAACTTTTCAAAATTGTTATCTTCATATACTGTTTCCATGTCCTCACGTCCCATTTACTCTATAATTTACATCCATCTGACTTCTCTCACCGTAAGCTCTTTGCCCACTGTCCTGAAATTTTACTTATGACGGTCACCAGCGATCTCCATGTCAGTATAGCCAATGAATAGTTTTTGTCCTAATTCTAGGCTCTTTCCTTCTTTAAAAAAGAAAAAGAAAAACAAAAACAAAAACCGTTTCTTTTCTTCTATGCTTTTACACTCTCATCATCTTCTGTCTTGGTATATTTTACTGGCTTTCTGTGTTTAATCTCATTTCTAATATTCTATTAGTTTCCTTTATCTTCAGTGGAATAAACCAGTATATGAAGGATTATTCTCAACAGTTAGTTCTCAAAATAACAGTACTAGGAGCAGCAGTCAATACTCTATAAAGCTTACCATGTGCCAGACACTATTCTAAGACACTGTTTAAATACATATATATATACACACACATATATATATATGAGGTTTTCCTCCTCATAAGCCTATGAAATAAGCCTATTATTATACCCACGTTACAAATGAGAAAACTGAGGCAATGAGAGGCCAAGGTCACATGATCAGTACTTGGTGAAGCCCCGCCTGAGTTAATGCCGGAACTTTAGAGTAGACAAGTTAAATAATGTCTCACAGATTGGCCTTAAAAGCGAGCAACATTTAATTAATGACTTGTGAAGTATCAGGAAAAAAATGGAACATTTTTAATTGAATGGGAACTACTAAGTCATGTATCAGTAACTAAGATTGACTCTTATTGAATGAAATTATTTTTCATTATTCTTTTGAAAGAAGAATATTCTTGTGTTAGTGTTTTACAGTTTTCTTCCATTCACATATTTATTCATTTATTAGACGCACGTTTCCTACACACCTTCTATGTGCCAGTGTCTGCTGCAAGCCTTGGAAGATTCAGTGGTGAGCAAAAAATTACAAAGTCCTTGCTCTTAAGCAAGTGTCCAGTGGTGGAGGAAGACAGAGTCAACATGTAAATACATTTTGTACAGCGACAGAAATACGACTGGACAGTGGGATGGAGAGGCAGTGAGGAGGCAGGTCTCTTTGGTCAAGATAGTAGTGGTGGCGTTTGAACCGAGACCTTAGTGATCAGAGGGAAATTGGTCTGGGTAGAAGGATTAGCCAATCTAAAGCTGGGAGAGCAAGAACTAGAGCTTGTTGCATCTGAGGGACTGAAAAAGACAACTGTGCCTCGAACCCCATGAAGGTCAGGGAAACATGTAGTAAGTGACCAGAGCACATGGTCCCTGTGAACCTGGCTAAGTAGTTGAAATTTTCATCTCTTTACAATAGACAGCCTTTAGAGATTAGAAGCAGTGCGATAATAGCATCTGATTTGTGCTTTTTAAAAGACTACTTTGACTGTGGAGTGTCCTACAAAAGCAAACTACTTGTGTCTCTATGAAGTGCAGATAGTAAATTTTAAAAAGCCCAATGAGCTCATAAGCAGTTGGTTTACTAACTGTAATCATTTATCTTAACTAGACTTCATTAATATAAGCTTGGTGACCTTGGGGTCTGGGGACATATTAGATTAGGGAAACCCAACTATTTTCAAATAGTGTGATTTGAAAAATTCTCGAAATTGTTGGGGTTCAGGAAGATTATTTTATTGCTGGGCCTGGATGGGAAGTTTAGAATAAGAAAAGAAAGTATGATGGCTGGCTTCCATCTATTCTCCCTTTCTGTGGGAGAAATGATGGTGGGGTGACTACTTTGCTGTTGACCCAATGCTTAAATTTCAGAGCTAGTTCAATCCAGTAAATATTTGCTGAACAACTATTATATGTTAGGCACCTAGCTGAAACTGGGAATATAAAGAGAATAATTAATAATAAAAGCAGGTATGACTAACAAGAGACAGGCACTGTGCTAATGCTTAACATGCACTATCTCAAGTTACATTAATTTACACACTAACCATATGGGGTAGATGTATTTATTATACCATTTTCCGGGTGAGAAATCTAATCCGTTTAAGGGGCTTAAGTTATTTCTCCAAGGTTACACAGCTAGTTAGGGGCATAGGCAGTATTTGGACTCAGGTCTGGTATCAGCACCAATTCTCTTAACCATTATGCTCTATAAGGACCTTACTTGAGAAGTTCAGGATTATACATATATGGGTACAACCAACCCTAAGACCATCTGGCAAAACTGGCTGCTTGAGAAGTCCTGGATTTATGTAAGATGCTCTTGGAATGGAGAAGATCGTGAAGGAGGGTCCCCAAAACACACTCTCTATACTAAGGGGCAACAGAAGAGAGAAAGAATTAGCCTACAGCAGTATGATATTGAGGACCAAGAAACAGTGTTTCTCTCTTTTGTGAATAGTTATTAAATTATTTCTACTTCAAAGTATCAGAAAGAAATCACAGCACTATGGACAGTTTGCGGAGCCACCCTATCTTAGCGTGAATCCTGGCAGGTGTAGAGTCCATAGTATGACCGTGGCACCTAAGTGTAGTTAAGTAAGCTTTCATTTTTCTTTAGCCTTAAAGCAAAGTAGCTTTCTGATAGGTATAGTTTAGGAAAGTCTTCAAAGAAAATATTTGAAGTCCACTATCTCAGAGAAAAGCAATTTTGCAAAAGATCTGTCAGCAAAAGCAGGGCCAAACACACTAATTATTTAGTGAGACTTGTATTGTTATATCATTGCTCATGTTGTTTCTTTATGCATTTACCTGGAAGAAGGCTTTTAATGTTCAACAATTCTCAAAGAGATAAAGACCCACACTGACCTGTCAGAAAGAGCTGTGCCCTGGAATTAGATCAGTTTAGGTTTGGCTACCTACTAAAACTAGGTAACATTCTTAATCTTTCTGAGCCTGTTTCCTATCTGCAAATAGGGATAACACTATCTATTACAGAGGGATGGGGTTAAATTAAATGACACATGTAAATGAAATATATCCTTCCAGACTGAGAACATACCTAGTAAATGTTAAGTGATCTGCAAATATTCTGCTTTCTTGAAATGGATGAAACCTGTTATGTTCTTAACCAATGGTCTAAATATCAAGACAATATTTAGTTAAAAGTTATATTTGTTCTTTCACTGTCCATCTGCATTTTAACATATTCTAACATATTCTCCTTGATCAATTGTGTCAATATTAGTAACATTTGTCATTTAAGCTATTACTGTTCATATGTTTAAAATATTTCAACATGATATAAGTCATTACTCAAAGGGATGCCTAGCTGGCTTTGTCAAAGATTTATTTTAAGTAAAAATAAAAGACACATTTTTCATTTTCACCAAGTTTTATTGAACAGTGTATTCATTAACTGTATGAACTTTCTGGCCAACCTAATACAGTAGCCAAGACATGGAAACAACCTCATTGTTTTTTTGTGGATGAATGGATGAAGAAAATGGGGTGCATACAACCTACTATTATTCAGCCATGATAAAGAAAGAAACCTGGCTATTTGTGACCACATGGGTAGATTTGGGGGTCATTAAGCTAAATGAAATGTCAGACAGAGAAAGATAAATACTTTAGGATCTCACATGTGAAATCTAAAATACTGAACTCATGATAGAAAGGATGGAATGATGGTTGCCAGAGCTGGGGGTTGGAGGTGAGGAAAATGAGTGAAGATGATCAAAAGATAAAAACTTCTAGTTATAAGATAAGTGAGTAATGGTGATGTCATGTACAGCTTGGTCACTGAAGTTAACAATACCGTATTTTATGTTTGAAAGTTGCTAAGAGAGTAGATCTTGAAAGTTCTCATCACAAAAATAAAATTTGTAATTATGTGAATTAAGGTTAACTAAACTTATTGTGGTAATCATTTCACACTATATCTATATATATCAATCATCACATTGTACACCTTGGACAGATACAATATTATATATCAATTAAATCTCAATAAAACTGGAAAAATCTCATTTATATTTTAGCATAAATATATCAAATTGGGTTTCCTGACAAGATTAATAATAACTATAGATAAAAGGAAATAAGATATTGTTGTTGCTGTTGTTTGCTTTTCCAGAGTGCAAAACACTAAAAAGGGGGGAGGTGAGTATGGGCTTGCAAATGCTGCTCCATGGGCCCTAATGCTGTGATATAGACATTTAGTCCAGATCTGAAAGAGAACTTGAGTCATTTCAACAAATCTGCAAAACAGTCGTGTTCAAACGTGAAGAGATGAAGAGATATCAGTAAATTCTTTTTCACACTGCAAGAAATCTGCCTTCAGCTTTCAGCAAAACCTCAGTTTTCGGGTTATGAGGGTAACAGTTCTTAAGCAAGCAGCACAATGCTTCCACCAGTGCTTTCTCCCTACGATGAATAAGTTTTCAGTCTCCCCACCAGTGCTCATCCCTTCTCCCCTTAATGTCTTGGCCAAAATTCAACCATCAGCCCAGAAAACTCTTTCCCAGTTTCATTGCCTGTACATGACCACGTTATTTCAATCACCTTGGCACATTTATATTACCTACTTCCTAAGGTAGGTATTATATATATGAGATTTTAAATAAAAGAATGCCTGTAAAGTACTTAATGCTCAACTCCTAGAACAATATGAATATTCCGTAACTGCTGACTAGCATTCTTGTTATATCATTTACATTAAAACTAATCTGTACTTTCACACACCCATGTTCTTTGTCCCCAACTGGGGTAAAGGAAATAAATGAACATTTATTGATTATCTACAGTTAAGAGTATAGAATGCAGTGTAGGCTATAGAATTAGTGGTGTTCAAGACTGAAACTGACCTGGATTTGAATTCCAGACCTCTCACTTACTTAAGACTTTACGACGCCTCAGTTCCCTTACTGATAATTAGAGATAATAGACATTTCAGGGACCACGGTAAGGATTAAAAATATTATAATGTTTGGATCCAGAAAGGGCATTCATTACCTCATTTAATGTAAACTCTTAGATAATCTGATTGAGTTTTGAGAATCTGATAACGGCTCTGCATCCTTTTGCTAAAAATAATTAGATAGGTAGATAACTATTCATAGCATTTTGCATAGAATTCCAGGGCTTTGCTAATACGAAAATCAATCAAAGGCTTTAGTTGGCACAAAGAACTCAGAGAAATTGTTATGGGGCAAGAATTAGAATTCTTCTTGAAATACAGACTATCATCCTGGAGAAGAAAGGACAACATTTTAATGTGGTTAAATTTGGGTCAAAACTATGCACTTCCTTAATGGTGTTTCTACCAGCTCTTGATTTGACTGGGATTGAAATTTCTGACATTACTGTCCCCATCACAGACTTGAAAACCTGGCAGACAATCAAGTGCAACCTACAGTTAAAGGTCGCTCATCTAAAAACATGGGTATGTTACTACCATTCTGACAAGAGCGTTATGAAGATTAAGAAAAAGCACAAATAAACTCTCCTAACACCTGACAGCCAAGTAATACATCTTTCAGCTCTTTCAATTCTTTTTCCTGCTTACCTGACTTATTTCCTTCCCTGCTCTGAGTTCTCACTGTGTTTCATGTCCCACAATGCTGAAGTCATTGTAATGCTTTTACTCAGCAATCTCATTTAACATTTAGCATAGTAAATAAGAAAGCCTAAGAAGTGACTGAGGTAAACTGTCATTATTGCATCATTCTGATAACCTGATTTGTCCGGAAATGTAACTCTGTGATTCTCCTTTACTTCCAGTTGCTCACCATTCATGGGCACAAATTGAGTGTATATCAGATATATTAAATTCCTGGAAAATTATCTGTGGTGTGATTTGGGGTTCTATTTGTGTACTACAGCCTTCCTAAAACTAAACTATTATCATTTCTACCCCTCTTCTGTCTGAAAATCCTCAAAACATAAGTTCTAATTAATAGTTATACTAGTTGGCATTATAGTCGTTCTTTTTTGCTTTTTCTCTGATTGTAAGTCTCTTCTGACTCTTAAGTCAATCAAATGGGTTCTCTACATATGAGGAAGCTCAGAGAGGAAAATAGGATGAGTAGGGTAAGAAGACATTCACACATAGAATTAGTGGAAGCCTTACCAGTAACAAAACTAGTGAAATTAGAGCTAATTAATTAGCAGCCAGGAAAATTTCATTTTGTGTTGTCATTAACTGGTCAACTAGGGTAACTAGGCTTACAAACAATAGAAAGAAAGAGTAGAAAATCTATTGGTTCTGCCAGCTTCTCCTGCTTGTTATCAGCGCAATTTTCTCCTAGTTTATGAAACAATAACAGTTTGGTATTAGAATTTAAATGCCATCAATATAAGATATGGAGATATGTGAAGCCTACTACACTTTCTTCGTAAACTAGTTCTATAGCATCATAAATCCCACAGTAGAATGATTCATTTCAAAGACAAAATTCATGCAGAGTACACTATTTGTTTAAACTTCAAAAAAATCAAAAAAGATTGCTATATCTTGTTAGATATGTTATGAGCCCAAAGATATGTTATGAATCCCAAAGCCAGCCAGGCTATCCCTCTGCATTTCTTTGTCCTAACACAGGCTTTTGTCCACCAGCATCCCCCGTCGGCCCCTATACAGAAGAGAACACCGTCTGTTCATCAAGAGCCCCACGCCGCAGACACACGGCGCGGAGTTAGAGCTCAACGATGAAGCTGGAGGAGAGGCAGGGATCTCCCAGTTGTGTCCGGCCTGGTGGGATTCTAGAGAAGCTATTTCTTTAGGAAGCGTCCCTTTCTTCAGACAGACTGGGGCATTTCCAGTGGCTGGCCACAGTGCCCCGAAAAGGTGGACTCAGATGGACTTGGGCATCAAGGAAGGTCCTGTGGGGGGCTCACGGGCTGTTCTTCCGTGTTTCGAACATACAAATCAAGGTGGGGGCAGGCCACCACTAGTGCAGGGCCGACCAGAAGGCACGTCAACAAAGTGTCCCCTCCCTAACCCCTGCAGCCCCTTCTAACAAAAGGAAGACCAAAAGGAAGATGTCCAGGGAAGCCTCATCTAAAAGGTGGAGGAGCAACATTCCTCGGTGCAAGTGTCCTGGCCGCGGCTGCAGCGGGAGGACCACACCATGCCACCCCCTGGCTGGGTGTCATGATGAAATTTGGACATTATACCAGAAGCCAAAGGGTCACTCCACCAAACCCTCAAGAAAAGGATGAGGGACGAAGCATGTGTGCCCTCGAAGCCCCAATCTTCTGGTGCTCCAGTCTTCAAAACTTACACAAGCTGCCTCTTACATGTCTCCTTTAGTTGTCACCTTGGGACAAGGACCTCTGAGCACCTGACTGAGGAAACAGAAAGGCCGCTGCCACAATCATCCTACTGAGCCCTCTCCCCTCCCCTCAAAAAGGGCCAGCAGCCCCCTTCCCTTGAAAGGGCTTTTCTTTAGAAAGGGCGGCCTGGACTTAGCATGACAGGGGAATGCAGTTTAGAGACACCTGGGACCACGGGGTGCTTTCAAAGCCTCTCCCCGCCCTTCCAGGTCTTGTCTGGTGGGGTTTTCAATATTAACGCCGCACAGAGAAATAACACCCAGTGTCAGGATGAAGTGTTCTTACGTGCACAGGGTCAGATGGAGGGTTGAGGCCCCGAGCGTGGTCCAGTGTCACGGGAGTGGGGGCGGGGCGGGGGGCTGGCCGTGAAGAAACAAGAGGAGGAGGGGCAAGGCTCAGTACTGGATCCTGCTGACTACACACACCCACACACACACACCCACACACACCCACACACACACTTATAATCTTTAGCTGCCCCATGAACTTTTTGTGAACTGTTTAAAACTGGAGGTCTGTTGAACAAACAGCGGCGCCACTGCCAGCCATAATTTCATTGCAACGAGCTAAAGACTGTTAACTCTTCAGGTTCCAGGCCAAAGATGGACCTGAGCGGAAAGGGCCAAGGAGCCGGGGGCCCTGCCTGGCGTGAGGCCCTTCTCCAGAGCGACAGCCCAAATCCTGGGCAGGAACACCCTCATCCTGGGCAAAGGCCGTACTGCGTACACCCCACCATCACTGAGAAACGGGCCCACCCCCCATCTCTCTGGGATGTAGAACTAACTAAGGGGATCTTGGGCACAAGGGACACAGAGATAGGGTCAGAGACACCGCCACACTCACCCCATTCCTCTTCTAAAAGCGGCTATTGAAATAGTTGGGGGTCTTTCTTACTTTCTTCTTTTTTTTTTTAACCTCCAAGGAAAAGTTCTTCAAAAGTGACTTCCCTCACCCTTGGCTGTGGGTCATGCTGCAGGGGGCAAATGACGTGATTTAGATGACAGACAGAGCAGGCGCTTTGCTGCTGTATATAAGAGGCTCATCTGCCCTTATTTCTCAACGACCCCCCCCTTTTCTTCCACAGGTGGGTGATGCTTCTGGAAGTGCCAAGATGTGTGAAGTCAGTCATGAAAAGCACTTTACAAGCACCAACCTGTTTCCAGTGGGAGCTGCTAAGCTACACCTTGGCTCTGGGTTTTAACCCTTTTTTCCAGCAGTGGAGAGAAGGGGGCAAGGATGTGGGATAGGGATGAAGAGGGAAGGTGGCCAAGAGAAGGGGTCAGCCGGGGAGACGGAGGAGGGTCTGGTTTCTGAAGAACAGACCAGGAATTGTGGTGGCTGCCCGCTGAACACCCAGTTCTGGGAGAGACCCGGCTTGCAAAACGCAGACTCGCCGCGTGGTCTCCGGCTTTCGGTCTGGCCCTAGGGCCAAGCACAGGAGAGCTTGAGTCTCCCTCGACAGACTTGGGCAGTCATCTGGTCCGGGAACCAAGAGTTATGATTAGCATCCGAGCTTGGCCTGGACGCTGGGGAGAAGAGCCTGATTGGCAGAAAGAGGTCAGAGGGACCAAGATTAGGAGCTGTCCCCCCAACCTCGGCATCCCTGAGTGAGGGCACCTTGGCCCTCTGTGAAAAGACACGAGGGGGCACACGGGTCCCCAGCTGTACCCACCACCGTTCTGCCGATTCCTGCTATGAAGACACCATTATGGAATGAGGAGAAGGAGAGAACGTTTGTTTTGTTTTTTTTCTTTAAAGGCGACTCCCCTTGGCAGGCAACAAACAGATTGCAAAGGAAGGAGCAGTGGCAGTGAGAGGCTGGCGTGAGCGCAGGGAGGAAGGCAGCACCAGGCCACTCCTGCCACCTCTCCTTTCTCTCCACCCCAGCTCCTCCTGGCACCGGGCCACTTTCCACTGCCTCCGCCCTTGAGGCGCTGATGGATTGGTTCAAGTCTGCACAGCACGCTTGTCAAGTGACAGCGACGGAATGGGAAGCAGCGCCACCAAACCATCCCAACTCCACTCCAATACTAACGGTGCCCCTTCCTAGGGCCTCACTCTCTAGGCACCCCATGCCGCATCAGGCACTTATCCAGTTAGTGACCAAGAAGACCTGGACGGGTTTTGGGGAGCTTCCGGCTCAGAAGGCCGGGCAGACGGCAGGGCTCCCAGCCAGCATGCCATGTGCCACGGTCCTCCGTAGGCTGGGGACCTCTTCGGGGAAGGGGTGTCTCTCACTGCACGGGCATGGCTGGTTCTCTGTGGAGGACACGCGCGCGCGCGCAGTCACCACAGCCTCCCAGCTCCCACTCTCATCCATGGCGTGTCTCTGGGCAGGTGGCCGGACCTCTTCAACTTTGACCCCCTCATCTGTAAATCTTTGGCACCGTGTTTTCCAGAGGATTAAACTGCACTATGGACTTGAGTTCTGCCTGGCAATAGCTGGTGCAGGCCACATCTAACCCATTAAACAGCATCTGACTCCACTAAACATTCTACGTAACAAACAAACCCCAGAATGGCTACATAGTTTCCTTGCGGCAGAGGGAAGGCTGAGGCAGGGACACAGAGGGGGCCAGGGAGGGGTGACCTTCTGCAGAGTGTGTGGCTTTCATGGAAGCCCAAAGCTCATGGCGCGGGAGCCCTTCCTGGGACTGCTCCAAGCGCAGACTGAGTCACACACAGGCACTTCTCTACTGGCGTCAAGGAAGGGAGGGATGAAGAAGTTCCTATTTTAGCACTGGGGGCCGCGAGGAGGTGGGAGATGAGAAAAAGCAGTCCAGGGTGTGCAGCGTTGGGGCAAGTCCTCCTGGGATGTTTTCCCCAGTATGCGTAGCAGTGGGGAGAAGGGAACCCCAAGGATGCACCCAGGTCGGGGGGAGGGTCGCAGGCTTCCTGGGGTGTGGCTGAAGGAGGTCGCCTGACTGGGTCCTGCAGCCGGGCATGGGTGCTGGGGGGGAGTGGAGGGTGGGAGGAGTGATCCAGCCTGCCCAGGCTCTGTCTCTTGGCACACTCCAAGTCATGGCTGTCGCCGCCTCCAGAGGCGTCCCCACTCACGACCCAAGTTTTGCATTAGTAACAGAGCTGCGGAGCAGGAGTGCGGGTGTGACGGGGTGGGGGACGGGAAACTCACGTGGCTGGCCCTGACCTTTTGAGCAACCAGAACCTTCCCTGCCTCCTCCCAGGGCGCCAGGATAGCGCCGCGAGCCACTCGGGTCAGTCGGGAGTGAACTTGGCCTGCAGCGGCGGCGGCGAGTGGGGGAAGGGCGCCCCCTCCCCCGCCTCAGCCCTGAGCACGGATCGGTCGGCATCAAAGGGATTTTCTCTCCCACCACACACACCCGCGCTGCCGCAGGCTCCTCGCCCCTCCTCCGCCAGGTCCCCGCGCGGGGCCGGTCCCGCACACGCACCCCCCGCCCGACCTTCCAGGACCACCGGCTCTCTCGGCCAGCCCCCGACCCCAGCTCACCCCGCCCGCGCGCTCCTCTGGGATCCCCCTTCCCAGGCGCCTGCCGCTGAATCTCTGACAAAAAGCAACTTTGGGTGGGCGCACGGAGAACCCAGGATGTGCGGCGGCGCGCCCCAGGGGAGTGGGCACTGACTGGAGACCGCTCCGGCCCATCGTCCTGCGCTCCCTTCGGCCAGTCTGGAGTGTTCTCTCCGTGGACGCCTCCCCCACCTTCCCCGATTCAAAGATGCAAGCCAGGTGTAGCCAACTGTAAAAGGGGGCTCGGGGGCTTGGGGAGGGGGGCACCAGCAAGGATCGACCGGGAGAGCCGCTGCCAAACCGGGGCTGCCCGCCACACACCCCCTTTCCCAAAAGCAGAGCCGTGGCCCCCCGTCAGCTCTTGGACCAACCTCAGACACTTCCCCTTCCCCCCGCCAACCCGCCCCCCCCCACGCCAGGCCTCGGCTTTTTGTTCCTTTCACTTTCTTTCACGGTTGTGCCACACACAACCACGCGTGTATGCAAGAGGGGGCCCCATTTGGAAGCTGGTGTCCCTCAACAGGAGGCAGCAGCCCAGGACAGGAAACCGAGGTTGAATGCAATTAATCGACCTGACTCCACTCCTCCCCGCCCACCCACCCTCCACACCCCCCCGGGTCTGGTCCCTACAGGCTGGGATCCCACTTGGAGTCTACACAACCTGGAAACAAATCCAGAATAAACGATCCATAGACCACGACTCTAGAGGGGGTGTCACTGCACTGCAGCCTCCATCAGGGCTTTGTAGAAATAAAGTGAACTCACTGCAAACTCCTCCCCCCACAAGGAACAAGCTATACCAGAAAGCTATTAACGACAGCTATCATTAGTACACACAGGAAGCACAAAGGAACTTTTTACGAATAAAAGATGCATAAAACACAGGGTCCTGTGATCTGCACCCGGCTTCCCTGCTGATTGTGTGCAGCCTGGGAGTCCTGGGAAGGCTGGGGATGAGGGTCAGAGGAGGACAGGGGCTCCCACTTTCTTTACGAGGAACAATAGGAACCCCACGTCTGTTCATCTTGGAACCCGGAACACCCCAAACAAAGCTGTGGGAAAACTGCGGTAGACGTGGGGGCCCGTGAATTCTTCTAGCTGTTCAGAGCTTAATTACTCCTCCTTGATCCGTGGGACCAGACACGACACCACCAAGGTTAAAATGCCCCAAACAGCGCCGAGCAGATGTGAGCGAGCTGGCAGACGCGCAAATGAGGCCTGCCTCGGAGCACGATAACAAGTGACTAATACGTTGCATATCGTTGAAAGAAAATTATTTTTCTCTGATTTGCATTTGCTTCGGGGGAAAAAAAAGCCAACCAGAGTCCCTCTTCACAAGCACGAGTCTAATCCTGGAAATGCAGCCCGGCTGCTTTAAGAGAGCTGGAAGGAGGGAAAGACTGCCAGCGCTTTGGCGTTGCAGGCTTGTCTATCTTTCCGCCTTTCCTCCAAGGCGAAACTCGTTTTGCAAGCAACATTCCTACAGAAAATGGCACACGTCATAAAAAGAGACCAGTTTATAGAACTGGCACCGAAGTTCATGTATCATTCCAGAAGCATCTCCCAGCTCCCCTCTAGGGAACCCAACTAGATGTAGAAGTCCACATTATAACTCAGAGAGTAGATCTGGGGGCAGGGTGGGGCGGAGGTGGACCCATAATTTGCAGATATCCTGCAAGCTGTACACTCAGGGGCCGAAGTCACACAGAAGGGCACGATATAGAGTTAAGTCAGCTCTAAATGATCCTCCAAAGCCCGGGGGCCAGGGCTGCGGAAGCCTTCAACCTTGAGGTTGGGGGGAGTGGTGTTTACACCCAGCTTGCCCCAGGACAGCCCAGGGGCAGGCCCATCTTCTGGACCAACCTGAGGACCATCCTGAGCCCGCCAGCTTGGACCGGCCCAGCGGGGTATTGCTGCCACCCACCAACTGTTCTCCCTCCCACCCTGGCGCCTCCCCGCAGTGCCTGGCAGAGGACCAGGAACTCAGAGAAGGCCGGGCTCTGGGCATTTAGTTGATTAAGTCACAGAGTGGGTGGCGCTGTGGGCAGACCTCAAGACAGCACCGTTGGTCCTGCAGCTGAAAGGCAAGCGCGCTCTTAAAAACCGGGAAGGCAAAGGGAGGCGGGTGATCAAAAGCCGACTTGCACCCCTCCCCACCCCCATTCACCCCCCCTTCGGGTCCTGAACCTACCCACTTGTGTTTCCAATCCAGGAAACAGGGCCGAGGGCATAGAACACAGCGGCCGCCCGTCTCTTGAACTTGTCTGAATAACAGGGCCATTTCAGAGGAAGAACAACGGCCTTCAGAGCCTCTGCAATTTCCAGAAAGCCTTCAGTTAATAATACATTCTTTCCAACAGGCTTGCTTTAGGGCGGAAAGTTATTTTCCCAAATCTTAACAACCCGGTCACAAGCCACTGAGGCCCCAGGTCAACAGATCCCGGCCAAACCCCTCCAGACAGTTGACACTCATGACCCCGCAGGCCTTCTCCTGCCACCTCTGCCTAACAAGTTCCCTAAACCACAACACACCAACCAGCGCGCACGTCCACCACGATCCCAGGAGCCAGAAAGATGCGTGTCGCGGGGGGCGGGTGCCGCCGCCGAGGGCTCTCTCGCAGCGCATCCGAGGGCTCCCGGGCCAGCAAGGGGCGGCCACCTCTGCAGCTCTCCGCGGGCCTGCACAGTGCGCGCTCTGTGTGAGCGCCGAGGAGGCACAGCGCTGCTCGTGCGCCAACAGCTGTCACATTATTTGCACTCGCTGTAAACAGCCTTCACACTCCCCCCTTACCACACAGTTAAGGCCAGACTAACAATCCAGTTAGAGATCAAACCAACAACAGCAGCATTGTGTCTGCCTTCGCACCAAGCCCAGCAGCTGGCAGGTTTCTCCGGAACAAGAGACCGCCCTCCCCCCACCCCTCCAGGCTCCAGCCAAGGCTAGCCGAGGCAGCAATGCGTGTGTCGCTGCTGATTGTTAAAGCAAGACAACACAGCCATTTCGCGCAGAGTTCTGTGCGGTTCATCAGCTCTCCCAGAGTTTCCTCCTCCCAGGCCCCCTCCCCCATTTCCTCAGCTGGGAATAAAGGTTGTTCAGACTCCCAGGGTCGGTTTCTCTGCTCAGCAAAGTGTGGGTCGGCCTGCCCCGGCCAGGCCTGGGGTCCTGCAGCCCTCTCTACCGTGGTCCCAGAGGCTAGGCAGCCCGGCACTTTCTGCAGCCCAAAGCCTCGTGTGTTTCGGAAAACCGTCCAACTCCCTGAATCCTTCCTGGTCGCCCCACTGACCAAAATGTCTCCTTTTATGATTTTTGGTTAAGTCGAACATTTCCATAATCGTCATTATTAGCGCAAATTACATGCCTAATCGGTCCTTAAATAGATTTTAATTAAATAATCATACAAGGCTCATTTTATGACTTAAGAAAGGCATTAGTTTTCGTTATAAACTTTCCACCAGGATATAGAATACTGATAGCAGACATACACTTATTCTTTGAAAAGCACCAATAACTGATGGGCAGAGTGTTGGGAAAGCAGACCCTGCTTCACACCTTCTGGAATCCAAGTGGAGACTAGACAGACCACATCTGCACAACTTTCCTCCGGAGAAGGGAGAGGGGATTTCTTCCTCCAAAGCATTACTTTTGTCTTCTCTTTGGGGCCAGGAGAAAGGAACCCCAAATGTTCCTTTTCCTTGCCCATCTGAAGAGATCTCTCCAGCTTAGAAGTCTCTTCTAGAGACCACTCCTCGCCACCCCCATCTGTTTTCCACCCCTCAGTCTGCTGAGAGCCGTGGTGGAAAGCAGGCAGGCTGTGCTTGTTAAATGCTGTGTAAAATGCTGTTAATAAAATAATAAATACAAAGGATGGAGGCTGCTGGTTCCATGGGTGTTTTGACTGGAAATGCCTTGGCACTTGTCATGTGTTTATGGGAGGGCAGACAACTCTAGGATTTACATAGTTTGGACATCTCTGTACTTCATTTATTCTTTCCTAATTGACGTAGGCCTAGAGCTATTTCAAGTTTGCATTTGTACAGAACTGTTAAATGCCTAAGAGTTTCTCCAATTAAACCAAGTTTTAAATCAGACCCAAGGCTGGAACGTACTCTCGGCCTCGCCCCACTCCACCCTTCTGCCTCTGTGGCTGGAGAAAACAAACAGACACTCAACAACGATCCCCTGTCCTTGCTCTCCCCACCTTCACCACCCCCACCCCCGGGGGGGGCACCTAGGGCAAAGGTTAAGGTGTCTTCAGATTACAGGCAAGGCCCTGGCTACACACACTGGAAAGCACTGCAGTTGGGCGCATCCTGGGCATACTCGAACTTCTAAAATAGTGAGCTAAGATGGGGGAAAACTGCTGGCCTGGTAAAACCCACTGTTCACAAAACAATGTCAGCAAAGGCTGAAAGGCATTCTTTAGAGAGGTACCAGGGACTCATGCCTACTGAAGCTCTTTCAGCACAAAGTCTTTTAGGGGAAGAAGGGAAAAGGAGGGTGGGGGCGGGGAGGAGAGAAAGGCAGCGCTCCTGTTTCAGAGCAGGCATCCCCAGAGAGTCAAGAACCAAGTGTAGCTTCAATCAAACGCTGACTTCCCCTCTGGGAGTCTAGTAGGAAACCTGATCACAGTAGCTTACTACCGGCCTGGATCCATACAGGTCTGGTTTTCTTCTCATGCTAGTAATTTTTTTAAATACATATCGATAGAAAAGAAGCAATCCCTGACAGACTTTTATTGAAAACCACACTGAGACCTCATAACATCCAGACTTAATCCCTATCAGACAAACCACAGCACCTCTGGCCCCTGCAGTGGGCCAGACCCTTTCACCTCTTCCCACCAGGTCTCTCCCCTCCAGCCGTTGCTGTTCCCTCTCCCCAAAAGAATGACGGGAGAACTTGCCAAAGAGCACCTAGATACCGGTACTGGAATCAATTCCTAACCATATAAATGATCCCACTTAGGGGGAGAAAAAAAAAATCCCAGCCTTTTCATATGGATTCCTTTAAAGCCCAGAATGCAAAGAACTGTAACAAAGGGAAAGAGGAACCCACGGAGGCAGACCTGGAGGAATAGCCTCAGGAATACCCTTGGAGGGGAGCTTAACCTGAAGTTTGGTCCCCAGACACTGGCCTACGCAGGTCTTGGTTGGGGGGGGGGGCGGCTGGCATCTCAGGGGCAGCAGGGAACGGAGAAGCAACCTATAGGAATCTGACCAGTCATTCAAAGCAATTACTAATCCTCCGGGCCTACTATGTGCCAAGTATTCTTTGATCCTAAAGGTGGAAAATTATTCCCAGTCTTACAAATGAAGAAACTTACTGAGGCTCAGAGGCCATAAATAACCTGCCCCCAAGGTCACACAGCTAGTAAAAATGGGCCACGGTCAAACTCAGTCCTGGAGTTGAGGAGAGGAGCCAATTATTGGTCAAATTGTGCCATCCAGAATCCCCAAGAAGTTCGGAAGCCTTCCTTAGCCCTTGTACTCCAATACAGGGTAAAAGGATAGCACTTAACACGTATGAAATTCGGTCCACAAGGAGCCCGCACCCTAGTTTCTCCTACACCCAGAAATCTCTTGGTCCATGTGAAGTCTTTCGAAATTTCTGCCAACATCCTACCCATCTCCCTACACTGGAACACCCTGGTGTGAGGCCAGGGGTTCCCAACAAGGCTCCACTTTCCCCTCCTCCAGGAGCCCAGAACAGGCAGTGGGAGGTGGGTGCTACTCTTAGGTCTCTATAAAAAGTGCTGACACCTGGAACTAGAAGAAGGCTTGCCACATAAAGCAATAAATCAAATTATCTAGACAGAGCAAAAGCCCTTTGGAAAGACTGCCTACATCTACCTTTCCTAGGACTTTAATGAAAAACTCAGGGACCAAAGTGGGCTGGGGAGGCAACTGAGGGGGAAGCGGCTTGCAAGATGCTGGACCCTCCTGGACTCCTGGGGGTCCCCACAAAAAGCCAAGTCCCGAGACAAGCCGGAGGTTGGGGTTATCTCTCCTCTCCCCAACTTCTCATCCCAGCAGCGCAGGGTCAGCGCTCAACATCCCCTCCCCACCCCATCTTCAATTTCCTGCTCTGCCCCGGGCTTTCAGAAGCTCCGGGAACCATCCACACCCGATGCCACAGACGCCACAGGCTCCACGACCGAGGGCCGTCTCCAGCTCAGCTCGGTGGGAAGGGGAACGGGCAGGAGCGCCGGACACTCAGCCGCCCCTGCGCCTTCCCGGCCCCGGGCGGGTGGCTCCTCCAGTGGCCGAGGCTCCGGATGTGTGAAATGGCTCCAGGAGCGCCTGGGGCAGGCCAGGGCCTCCGCAGCGGGAGGGACCGAGGCGATGGCGGAGCCGGGTCCTCACCCCTCTAGTCAGCCAAACACGCCCCGGCGGCCCGGCAGCCCCTGGCTCGCAGCCAGTGGCTTTCTCTCTTTTTTAAACTTTCCGGCCTTGGCCATCACCGCCGATTGGGACAGGATTTCCAGCCCCCGCCTTCCCGCCTCCACACCCTCCGTGCAGGCCCTTCCAACCTCCAAGGAGGTGACCCCCGCCCCCGGGCACCGTGAGTCCCCTGGGCCACCTGGAGCGAGCCGCTTCCCAAAGCGATCGTCGTGCGGCCGAGTCCGGGGCTGCTGCTGCGTCCGGGGAGGAACTCCCGCAGCCTCCAAAGGTCCAGGCCTGCCCGCAGCGGCATGCAGAACCGCCCCCTACTCTCGCTCTCTTCGAAAGACCAGACGCGGGGGCAGGGGGGTGCGGAGGAAGTTTAAGGCCTGTCTTTAAAAAAAAATTTAACTCTTCAGATGCAAGAATGTGGGTGCCCTTGGCACGGTTATGAGCGCTCGGGTAGAACAATAGAAATGGGGGGTGCCGGAAATGGTGCAGGAAGACCCCTATAACCCTATAAACCTCTCCTCCCCCCTCGCAGTTACTACTAGCATTAAAAGATCCCAGTGCCTTCAATGCAATAGTGCCTGTTTATAACTTTTCCCTGCTGGGTCCCCATACCCTATACAAGCCCCCTCCTCACGTTTTGAAATCACCAGGGCAAAGATCGCTCCCAAATCTGTGACCTCCCGGAGCTCTTGGGCCTCTCACCTGCTCTTGCCCCTGGCACCCTGACCTGACTCACCCTCTTCCCCCCAGTAGTTCCTCTGGTTTGCACCTAGACAAGAAATTTAGTTTCATTTAGCTTCCGGTCTTTAATTTTAGCAGGTCTCCTTTTTGCATGCACATCAATATGGCAATTACCATCTAAAAGCTCGCCCAGCCCCGGGTCAATGTAAATTGATCATTGTCCGCCTTCCACAAAATAACACCGGGAGTCTGTGATGCATAATGAGATTATACTGGAAACTGTCTTTTAGATCAAATTCTATTTTAGGCTGTCAGGATCTTCTCCTGGCGAACTTCCCCGCTAGTCTAATCACGGGGCGCCGGAGCCCATGGGTGCTGAGGGGCGATGGCTGGCCGGGGAGACATGGTTCTAAGAAATAACAAAGTGCGGGGACGCCCCCCCCCCCACATTTCCAACACCCTCAACTAGGGGCCGGCGGAAATGAGCCTGCGCTGGGAAAGGGGACCTTCTTACAGAAACGTTGCGGGGGGAAGAGCTCGTTGGTTAATTCCCATCCAACAGAAAGTCAGCTATCCCTTCCGGAGGAACACATGGGGGGCAACCAGCGAAAGCCGTCGGGCCGGGCTGGAGGTTGGGAGACGTCCACGGCCAAGTGCTCGGGGCACAGGCGGCTTGGCTGCCACGGGGGTGGCCTGAGAAGACCTTCCACTCCTGCCCCGGCTGCTTCTCAAGCCAGCGCCACCATCTAGGCCCCGGCAGCGCAGCCAGCCTTGCAAACAGACCAGGAGAAGGTCCTCCCGCCCCTGCGCGGCCCCCGGGGCACGGATGTGACCCTGGAGCTTAACAAAGGGCCTTCAGAGCTCCTTTGGGCCTCGGGCTGGCGGGGGGAGCGGTGGGGCCAGGGGGAGAGGGGCGGTACGGCGGCCCAAGGGGACCCGTGAGGCCCCACGCCCCGCCGGGCTGGGTCTGCCGGGCCCGCCGCCCTCGAGGAAACCACCGAGGTGGCATTGCCGGGGCCGCTGGGCATCCCGAGGACCGTCCTGGGGTTCGGGCGGCTCGGAGGCCGGCGAGCCTCCTGCCCAGCCCCGTGGGCCCGGCTGTCGTGCCCGACCCAGCGCGGGCTCCACCCGAGTGCGGTCTTCCCAATAAAAGCTGGAATTCCCGGCTGGGCTCAGACAAAGAGGGGCCGCGGCAAATCGACGCCGCGGGCAAACCAAACCCAAGCCGAGTTTACGCGCGCGTCTGGGGTCACAGAGGCGCCTGCTAATCCTCCCTACGCTGGCCGTCCCCGCACGGTCTCCTCAAGGGGGAAAAAAAAAGGGAAAGAAAGCATACCTCCCCTTGATTCCGCCCAGAGGCCGAGCTTCGCACTTCTTTCGGTTCAGTCTCTCTCAGTTCACTAGGCCCTGCGCCACCTTAGCAAACAGGGCTTAGAGGAGCGCAACATCCCTTGCTTCCGACCCAGAATGCAAAGCTACTCCTCTTTTTCCTCCACCATCCATCCTCTCAGGGTCCAGAACTCAAAAATCTTTCAGAAATCCTCCTACCTGCTCAAGACATACTCTCTTCCCCACTCTAGGTGGGAAGAAACTATAACCAGAAGCAATCTTAGTAACCAAGGGCCATCCACCCTTAGCTAGGCACCGTCGCCCTCAGTTTCCCTCTAGCCGAAGACACAGTATTTCCCAGTGAATGAGTGTGCGAATGTGGTTGTGTGGCCCACACTTCCGTGCCCTGCTCTGTCTCACCGGGCAGGAAAATCTTCATCAGGCATGGAGGGGTTTTTGTCATTCAGCCTGTGTATCTAAGCATGGACGTATGCATGTGAATGCTTTTTGTGTTTCCAAGTGACCCTCTTCACACCTTTAAATGGGCTTTTGTCTCTCGAACGAACTTACAGAAATTCTGCTCCAGTTTCCAGCTCAACAAAGTCTGGGATTTTCTCCTAGAATCTCGCTCTAGGTCTCAGTATTTGCATACCCATGTTTACATTCCTCGCGGCCAGTTCTTTCTCTCTTCTGTATCTCTTGTTCCATGTGGGCACCAGAGTCCAAGTGTCTTGATTTGTCTCAGCACATGTCATTCAGGCGCACATCTTAATCTGTGCATTCCTGTCTAACACGTACACCTCCCCACGAATTACATTCTTGCTTTGTCTATAATGGGGCTCGTTCCCAGACCAATATGGGTTTGCAGTTTAATGTAACTAGAGGATCCCCTAAGACTCCAAACCCTAAAAGGAAGAGGAGGGGGAAGGAGAGAGGAGTGTGACTAATGATTCATTTCTCTATAGGGTAACCCACCCACCAATTTCTACCTCAGGGAAAGAACGAGACCAATGCCTGCAGAGTTGTATTCAATTTTTAGACCCATTCAATGTTGACCCCATGGATGTGTATACAAATGATCGGTCTTGTACACATCACTGTCCAACTCCTGTTTGGAGGCTGCCTCCCTGCACATATTTTATTTGAACTCGCCACAAGTTCATGGTTAAAAGTGTTTTTATTTACATAGACAACTCAAGGACCCCTTTGCTCTCTCCGACGCATACCTGTACGCACTGGCCAGGCATTTCAGGCTTGGGTCTTTGGTAGGCAACACTCTCGGTCAGAGGCCCCACTGACTAAAGCTCTGAGCAGACCTTCACATACTGGGCCTCTGGGAACGGTAAGGTCTAACCTCTGCATCTCCCCAACTCAGTTCCTTAAGTGAGGGTGCCCACCGTGTGTGTTCACACCTTCCCCATTGAGAAGTATCGGGTCAAATTAGATCACCTAGCAGCTGCGTTTGGTTCGTCGAAGAATCGAGCCCAATGTACCAGGATGTGAGACTGCATACACAGAAGAGAAAGGAAAACCCTAAGCCCAGACTCCCGCCTCCTCTCCCCAGGGGGCTACTTTGCCTCCAGGAATTTCTACTACACTCCCCACCCCCACTCTCCCTATCGTCTTTAAAGGGTTAAGAGAAACCCTCGCAGCCTTCCCTCCACCCTGGTCGCTGGGCCCGAAGGCTCGCTCGCTCACGGGAGTCTGCCGCCGCCTCCGCGGCCCGCCCCCCCCCCTTCCCGTCCTTCAGCCGGGAGGGAGCCTGCATGCCTGTCTAGACCCATCTATCACAGGCACACCAACAACACCCGCGAGAGCGCGGAGACCCTACCCAGGTCCCCCTGCCTGCACGGTTCCCGGTGGACAGAACGCTGGAGCGTGACCGCGCCTGCAGGGTCGGGGTGGGACTCTACGGGCTCGGGCTGCCCCGAGCGCACAGCGGGTCCGCCCTGGCCCCGGCCCACAGCGCTCCCGCCAACACGGCTGCCGGGGCACAGTCACAGCTCTG